>NC_141148.1:16491578-16650328 GCF_053477565.2 Lygodium microphyllum | reverse complement strand
CACTCTCCTTGAACCTAGTGCGATACAAGTCAGATTCGATTCGGACAATCTAGTACAAGCAAATACTTGAAGACCAACATTAGTTAATATAAATAGGTGACCTTAGTTTACTTTTGGACCTGAAATTCAAGTCAATTCTTGTTGAAATGGCTAAAATCTTCCATTGCAAAGTGGACTCAAAGAGTTCAGGAAGCAAAACTCATGTTATTCGAAAGAGTACCGAGTGGCATCACCTAGAAAACCATCTCAATAGGCCACTAAAACGTGTTGCTAAGGATGTCTTAGAGTAGACATGTCACAATCTGACACAAGAGGGTCACATCAAGAAGGACTACTTTAAGTGGAAAAGCAAGAACAAAGGAAAGCAAAAGAGTTATGAAGAGGACAAGAAGAGGAGAAACAAAAGACAATGATATGTCATATGTCTCTACATGTGGGGATACATCCTTAGTTGCTACAAATTATAGTATGTGTCAATATTGGATGCTTGATTTAGGTCTATTATATCATGTTACTCCTCATTAGAAGTGATTTGCTACATATGATGCTAGCAAAAATGGATGTGTTTATTTGGAAGATGGCTTTACTTCAATCATTGTTGGAGTGGGAGACATACACTTATAACTTGCCAATAGTTCCTCCTTTGTACTTAAGAATATCCATAATATACCAAGCTTGAATACAATTTTGATAAGTATTGGATAGTTAGGTGATTGTGGTTATCATGTGATAGTTGGTAGTCATGCTTGGAAGACATGTAAAGGGTTGCTTATAGTTGCTAGAGGGCCAAAATCTAGCACTTTGTACTCTTTACATATATGTGGTGTGAAAGACCATAGTGTAATTGTCATTGAACAATCATCTGCATCACTTTGGCGTTATCATTTAGGCTATATGTTAGTCACTAGAATAAAAGTTCTTTCTTTTTTATAATATCTCATGTCTTTTAACTTTTTTAATATTGAAATGTGTGAACATTATATGTATGGCAAACAAAGTAAAATGACACATAAGAAGGGTCTTAGAACTAGGAAATCCAAACCCTTGGAATTGGTACATAGTGATGTATGTGGACCTATGCCTACAATCTCTTTAGAAGGAAGTCTTACTTTGTGACTTTCATTCATGACATTATTAGGAAATTATAGGCATTTCCTCTTCATAAGAATAGCAATGTATTTAATGCATTCCAAAAGTTCATGGCTTATGAAAAAAATCAATTTAAAAAGAAGGTAAAATACTTGAGAACTTATAATGGTGGAGAGTATACCTCTCATGTCTTCCAAAACCTTTGTGATATGCGTGGCATCAAAAGGGAGTTGATTGCTCCTAAAAATTTAGCTCCAAATTGGGTGGATGAAAAGATAAACAGGACTATCCAAGAAAGGATTCGAAGTATGCTATCAAATGTTGCTCTCACTTATGTTTTTTGGGTTGAAATTGTTTTGGAAATTGTTAATTTAATTAATCAGCCACCTAAGAAGCCATTGGATGACAAGATTCTTGAAGAGGTGTGGTTTGCCAAGACATCCTCTTATGATCACTTGCAAGTCCTTGGTTTTGAGGTTTACATACACATCTCAAAGGACAAGTGGAATAAGCTTGATTCTAAGTCCAAGAAGTGCATTTTTCTTAGATATCAAGACTTGGGTGAAATGAAGTACCATCTTTGGGATCTTGGGAAGCTAAGAAGATAGTGCACAACCATTATGCTATCTTAAATGAGGATGAGATGCATAAATAGCCCACCGAAGCATTTGAGATGTGTAGAGCTGTATTTTAGGAGGATGGATAGCCACCATATGCATAGCATGTATGACCTATCCCTTATGACATAGAGCTAGGACAACTAGGAAATGTTGAGGTGGGAGTACCACAAGTAGGTGGTCAACCTCACATTGCACAATAGCTAGGATAGCCAAAGATTCAAGTCCAATGCTGGGACAATCTACACGAGTCTCTAGACCACCAACGAGATACATTCTATCTCTTGATTATTTCATGATGACAAATTATGGAGGGCCTTCATGTTATGCTAATGCTATGGCCAAGGATGATAGTCATAAGGGGAAGTAGGCTATGCAGTCAAAGATGGACTCATTGGTTAAGAATCCTACTTGGGAGTTGGTCCCATTGCCTAAGGGCAAGCATGAATTACCATGAAAATGGGTTTATAAGCTAAAAATATCCATTGTCTAAGTACAAGGCAAGATCAATGGCCAAGTGATTCGAGCAAGAGAAGGGGATAGACTTTAATGCCATCTTCTCACTAGTAGTCAATATGACCGCTCTTTGTATGATGCTTGCATTGGTTATTAAGGAGGTCACGGAGCTTGTTCGAATGGATGTTAGGACAAATTTTTTACATGGAGATTTGTATGATGAGATTTATATGTAGCAACCATAAGATTTTTGTTATGGAAAACAAGGAAAAGTTAATATATAAGCTCCACGATAGCTTTTTTGGATTTAAGCAAGCTGGGAATGGTGCCATAAGTTTCATACCTTTATGAGGTCTTGATAATACACTAGGAATAAGATGGATTACTCTGTATACACATGGAAGGCTATGGATGATAGCCTTGTGATCTTGATTCTTTATATGGATGGCATACTCATTGCTAGGAAGTCACTCATGGATACATTGAAGAAAAGGTTGTATGAAACCTTTGACATGAAAGACTTGGAAACTATAGGACATATTGCTTGGCATTTAGATTATGAGGGAAAGAGATAAGAAGCTTCACAAATTGTCTCAAAAAGAGTACATTGGGAAGGTACTTGAGCATTTCAATATATAAATGTGGATGGCTACAAGTGTTTCATTGCCTCTAGATTTGAAACTTAGCCAAGAGGTACCCGTAAGTAAAATGAAAAGAAGGCTCAAATTGCCCAGGTACCTTATGCATCTACACTTTGTAGCTTTATGTATGCTATGGTTGCCACATGTATGTAGTGTGAGTAGTTTAGTAGTTTTATGGCAAACATTGGTAATAAACATTCGGAAGCAATGAAGACTATCGTGAGATACTTGAATGGCACTAGAGGTATGTATATTTACTTTGGAAGGAATTATGCATCTATATTTGGATATGTAAACATCGATTTCATAGGGAATGTGGACTTTAGTAAGTTTATGTTTAGTTTTGTCTTCAAATTCATACAGCATGTAGTCTCATGGATCTCTTAATTGTAACCATGTATAACCTTATCTACCACATAGACCAACTATGGTGTAGCTAGTGAAGCATGCAAGGAAGCCATATGGCTTACTCATCTAGTAGGAGATCTAGGAATCATAGGAGAGGTGCCTACTTTGCATTGTGATAGTTAGAGTGCCATCTAGTTGGCATGGTATCCTATCTTTCATGTGAGGATAGAGCACATTGATGTGAAGTATCACTTCATCAAGGAGGTGCTTGAGGACAAGCAAATTGAGGTTGTCAAGGTTCATATAGATGATAACTTTGCATAATGCTAATGGGCATTGGATACTATCTTCACTTCTTATTCTCGCTTTAAGGCACATTGGCCTTTTAAGTGCAAGGTTGTTGGAGTAAAAGCTATTAGATATGCTCAATGCCCCACACTCATAAGGTTCCACCAAAGATCCATGGTGCTTAAAGTTATAAGGCCTCGAGTATGAGGAGAAGCCATGTGTGAGCTTGGACAGCGGTTGGATTCTAACTCGTATGTATGACGTATATGTGACCAAATGGAAAAATGTGACCTTTGTGAGTATAATTTTGGGCTAGATAGAGTAGTTAAGCTAGTAGCAACTTGAGGCACACTACATCGAGTTGCAAGGTGTGAGAGCTATCAAAGATCTCTATTTTGGGTCTAAGGTTTCACATCCCTTGGATTGGGGGGTCCCAGGGGAGCTAGTGACCCCCTTAACAGGGGGTCCAAAGACATCACCCTTGGCTCAGCAAGAAGGGGAATATTCCCCAGCCAACTAGCAAAGGTTTATAGTATGGTAGGTTGATTAGGCTGACCTAAGTGCCTTCATAGGCTTATACAGGAGACCTCCGAACTATTATCTTCCATCTTTCATCCAGTTAGAGTTCTTCCAAATAGCCTTAAAATATTCACCTATTATCTGCCTAGATTACCATCTATGCCTCGCAATGGAAGGGGACAAGTGGACAAAGCCATCGTTGTGTTTATTTGTTTGGAAGTAACTCCAATGACATCTTACCTTCATGTAGATGAACATGATGAAGATTATCAAGATGACATAGACATGAATTTATGCCTTTGTATAGGGAATGGTGAATGGATGCAAAGAGGCACATGGATAGTCTTTCAAGAAGATATTTCCAAACATGTTCCTCAAGGGAAATTTAGACGTGCAATATATTGAGGATATTATAATTATCCAATTTTATATTTCATTCGTTGTTGTACCTTTTTAAACTATGATAGCAATGGCTTGTATTGTGCTTTGTTTTGCAACAATATTCATGTTTTGACTCTTTCAAACTTGATACTAACATGTGATTTGTAGTTAGGATGGAGGGAGGGGGTTTGTGAAATGTTCTAGTTAAACCCTCCCCCCCCCCCCCCCCCCCCCCCCCCTTCCCCCCCCACACCTCAAAGAGGGACTAGGAGCAACAACATTTGACTTAAAGTTGGTGAAGAGATTTGACTCCTCTGCCTTCTTAGCAGGTTAATAATATCCCTAATGGATGTATTGTCAAAACGACAATGATTTTTTATTGTCCTTCAAATTTGCTTTTGTTGTTTACTAGTTGTTGTATATCCTCTTAATGTATGTGTAACAACATGTATCATGAATGCAACATGTATTTAGTATGATCATAGGAGTCATATCATCAGAATGACAATGACTTTTTGGTTGTTCTTAAGGACTATTTTGTTGCTAATGGTTGTTAAACATTCTCTTATTGTATGTAGAGGAGCATGTACCTAATATGATCATAGATGCATGTATCATAGGATTTAGTATGAACCTAATATGATCACATGAGCTATATCCTCAGAAGGAGAATGATTTTCTAGTTGTACTTTAGGATTGCTTTTGTTGCTTGCTTTGTTATATGTTCTCTTACTATATGCACATGAGCATGTATCTAATATGATCATGGGAGCACGTGTCATTAGCTACAACATGTATCTGAGATGATTATAAAAGTTGTATAATTAGATGCAGATGATGAGGCTTTCACCAACTCACTTGCTGTGTCATTATATGTAGAGTAAACCACAAGAGTTGCATGTGAACAAGTGAGTAGAAATACATTAGTAGGAAGAAAAATATTTATTTGCATGTGAGGGACATAAGGAAGGAGATTTCTAGAGGTACATGTGAATTTTTTTCTTTGTATTGGGGGAAAGGGTGTGTGTGTGTGTGTGTGTGGGGGGGGGGTTGTGCTCGTAGTTTTGAAATGCATATGGAAGTAGGTGGCTATATGAAAATGTATTGGAGGAAGCAAGTTATTGGGGCATGAGTTTGTAATAGTGCAAAAACATAGCGGATTTTAAAGGGCAAGCTGTTGTAAATAAAAGTTAGAGAGGTGACATTGGTGTTCTCATTGAATAAGTCACCGTGCTCACTCTATTGTTAAAGCCCTTCATTTGTATTTTTGATAGGCTAGGAAAGAAAAGCTAAGCCTTGCGAGCTAAAATACTTTGCCCACTTCAAGCTACAATAAATTCGAACAATTAAATACTGGTTAAGAACATTAATGCTTATTAACAAGATACCATATTGAAATCCTAACCATATTGGTAATGACTAGTACCATATTGAAAACCTAACCATATTGGTAATGACTAGTACCATGCTATAGCTAGAAGGTGAACTGCTTCATTGACTAGAAGCATTGTTTCTTTTGAAGTACCAATCTCCTTAACATGTGCCCATCATAAAGGGACACCTTAAATAACAATGCAAAAGTTTCCTTCATTTGCAAGTTTGAATGTTTGCTCTCACAAATACAGTCTGGTAGACTTAGAATACACCTTTTTAGCCCTTCACAATGAGGTGACAAATTCACAACAAAAGAGGTCTTAGAAAGTTTGTTCTGTAGCCACAATGTTTTATTGCTCTTGTTCAAAATTTAAGAATATTCCTTATCAAGTACTACTTTTCCTGCAATGTGGAATGTGAAGATATTTGAAAAGTGGGTTGAGATACCTATGCTAGAAATTTGCAATGAATCTTTTCCCTACTTTATTAGCCTAGTACTTTAGCTATGCTTTTCTTCTCTTAGTAGGCTATGACATTTTCCAAAATCCAATTTAAACATAGCCTTTCAACTTTGTAAGCAAATGTATGGAGTCACATTTTCCTAAACGGAATTGAGATTTTCTTTGTAGTTGCATCGTGAAGTTGCCGAAATGGCTATAGGTAAAGCAGGTTCACAAGCAACAAGCAACAAATATATGGTTTACCTAAGTCAATTACACCATGAGGCTCATGAGCTACACCATGAAGCTCATGAGTGTAGGATCTAACCATTGTGGCTCATGATCAACACCATGAAGCTCATCACTTATGCAATTGATGAAGATGTTAGCAACTCGCTTGCCTTGTCATTATATGTAGAGTCAACCAAAGGAGTTGCACTAGAGTAAAGTTTGAGAGTTTGCAATAATATTTGCGAGGATTGTATTAGAGGGCATTCCTTTGTTGTTGTTGGATGTTGTATGTCCTCTTACTAGTGTGGACCTTGTTGGTTATGTTGGTCTCAGAGGAAGGGTTTTGAGGTGTTTTGAAGCCAAATGCATTGTAATAGATAGATGTGATCCTAAAATTGATTACCCTACCACATATTTTGCAAAAAGATCCAAGCCATGACAAACCTATATACACACTATGCTCTCTCCAACACAATATCATGTATAGGCATGCACAACACACACACAAACCTATATACACACCGTGCTCTCTCCAACACAATATCGTGTATAGGCATGCACAACACACACACAATTACTAATGTACAAAACTTATATAGAGATTCACAAACCCTTAAACTTAAATCCTTGCATCCACCAACAATTTGTATCCATCAAACTAATGGTCAAATGCCTCTTGCCTCTACACACCTACACAAGCATTGAACACCTTGGCATTACAACATCTTTATGTAGCAATACATGAATCAAATATGCAAAATTGTCTATTTGAGAGAGAGAGAGAGAGAGAGAGAGAGAGAGAGAGAGAGAGAGAGAGAGAGAGAGAGAGAGAGAGAGAGAGAGAGAGAGAGAGAGAGAGAGAGAGAGAGAGAGAGAGAGAGAGAGAGAGAGAGAGAGAGAGAGAGAGAGAGGCTCTCAAAATATGTTAGAGTTGAATACATAGTTTGACACCCACACTTGGCAATTGAGTGATATCCACCCTACATAGGCGCCTTCATACTTGCACTTGAATAGTTCTAGCATTATTATAAGAAGCAAGTTGCAAAGTTGTAAGATAAAGTTAGTAGGGAATCTGTTGGGGGGTTTACACATCCTTGATAGACAAGCACCACCACAAGACATGTGCAGTTGTGGTTCTAACGTGGATGTGAGAAACTTAAAGTGAAATTTCAATGTTCTGTGTGTTCATGGATTATGTTGTTGTGAGAAATAATGAGAGAGTGCAAGAAATAAATTCCAGGTTTACCATATAAGGTAAAGGGGACAATAAAGTGATACAATTTTTAAAGCTACTTAATATCATGATATAATTATTTTTAAATTACAAATGAGCTTAATGTGAGTTTAAAAAGTTGGGCCATGTAAATTTTTAATATTTTAGATGTTGTAAAACCTTAAAGTAATACATCCTCGAGTCTTACTCTATTGGCCCCTCATTATCACTCTTTTATAAATACTTTCTTTATAACTAAGGCTACTTGATAAAAATATCCAAATACCTTAATGTTTTTTCTTTAAGCTCCATATCTATACTTATTTATTATTTTGGTTGTAGGACTTTCAGAGGGTTCTTAAACCTCCCCTTTTTAATTAAAACCCCTTCTCTCTCACTTATAATCTCTTTCGCTCTTCCTCCTCCCCTTTTTAATTAAAGCGCCTGCCCTTCCCCCCCCTCTCTCTCTTCCCTCTTTTAATTACATTTTTAAAAGATTTTAAAAAATTTATTTCCCATTTAATTGATAATCTCTCACTTTTCTTCTCCTCTTTTTATTAAATATATTAATTAAATTAATATTTTTAATTCAAAATTTATTCTCTTTTAATATTTTTTGCCTCTTTCAATTAAAGAAATTTAAGTCTTTTTTAAATTTGATTTTTAAAAGAGAGGAAAAAGGGGGAGAGAGAAGAAGATATGAGGAGAGAGAGAGAGGATTATAGAGAGAGGAAATATAAAATTTATAAGAGAGAAGAAAAAAGGAAAAAGAGGAGAGAGAAAGATAGAGAGAAGTGGGGAAAGAAGAAAAGGAGAGAGAGAGAGAGAGAGAGAGAGAGAGAGAGAGGGAAGTGGGGAAAGAAAAAAAGGAAGGAGAGAGAGAGAGAGAGAGAGAGAGAGAGAGAGAGAGAGAGAGAGAGAGAGAGAGAGAATTATAGAATGAGGAAGTACAAAGTTTAAAAGAGAGAGAAAAGAAAAAAATTTAAAGAGAGAATGGAGAGAGAGAGAAGAAGGAGAATAAGAAAAAAAGAAACGAGAGAGAGAGAGAGAGAGAGAGGAGGGAGAAAAGAAGAGAGGAGAGGGAAAAGCAATGATGAAGAGGAAAGATAAAATAAAAAAAGCATGGAGAGGGGGAGAGAAGAAAAGGAGAGAGAATAATAAAAAAAGAGAGAGAGGGGGAAAAAGAGGGAAGAGAGAGAGGAAAAAAATATGAGAGGGGACGAAAGAAATGAAAGAGAGAGAGAGAGAGATGAGAAAAAATAAACTAAAATAAAATGTGGAGAGAGGAGAGAGAAAATTTTTAGACATAAATTGGGGGTAGAGAAGGAGAGAGAGAAAGATAGAATAGAAACATATAGGGAAAAAAGAAGAGAGAAAGAGAAAAAATGGATTATCTGTACAATAACTTCGCTCGCTGAAATGATACAAATATTAAAAAAAACACACTTAAAAAATTATAAAAGAGGACTGTTAGAGGACAGATTATTGGTCCTTCACCCTCGTTAATGGGGAAGGTGTTAGAAAGAGAGAGGGGGAAAAAAAGACTAAATTCCATCGCTTTACGACGCGAAGCACTAGTATCTTGTACGGAGTAAAAACCAAAAAACAACGAAGGCCGAAGACAATCGTATAAATCAAGCTTGGCGTTCAATCCTACAACATTTCTGTGGAACCATGGCGGCAGGGAGGCATTTCATCGCTCGTGTACTGGACTATGTCGCCAATCAGTTAATAGTCGAGCGTCTCGCCAACAGGTATTCTCAGACAGACAGATGCGCTCACAGAGAGAGAGAGAGAGAGTGTGTGTGTGTGTGTGTGTGTGTGTTTTCGACACTATCGCCATCGTGAGTCGTTAAGCCGATAAACGTACGACTAAACATTAACAATTTTCATCCATTGTCGATGAACGAAAATTCCGCTGTAAAACTGGTCTTGCGGTAGTCCTAAACGAAAAATTGTTTGAATTGACTGATTTGCTGCCTGCTATTCTGTCCTTAGATACGAGGTTCATAATTATCGAATTATATTAATGTGGACCATATAGCACTCTCTGGTGTTCGTTACATCACTTCGGCTGCTTGTCAAGCGTTCTGCAAACTTAAAACTATGTGTCTTCAGTTTGTTTTTAATACCTGATTCTTGTTGGCAGCCCTTCCTTCCAGAGATTTGCTGTGCGATCAGCCAAAACGATTCAAGATATGAGTCAAAAAGGCAAGTTATGTTGAAAATCTTATTGCCATGGGTTGCATGCATCTAAAGTTAAGCATGCTTCATCTCAAGATTAAACAACACGTAGACATGCATGCCTAAGATATGTTCCAGGGCCTCAGGCAAAAAGAAAGCATCGATAGCTTAAGAAAATTGCACATGTGCTCTGGTAGTGAATGATTGAGTACGTCAATGTAGACATTTATACCTATGATTTGTTCTGACACCTACGATTAAAAGAAACCATCGAAAGGTTAGAAAAACTGCGCATGGTGTGCTGTGATAGCAAATGATTGTAAATCATTGTTAGTGCTGTGTTTTTTGTGCAGTCATTGGTTTTGAAGTTATGCACGGTTTATTCAGTTTGGTCATAAAGAACTTGTTATCATAACCATTGCATAACGTCACACAAGGTTCTGCTCTGGTATGATTTTGTACATTTTTCATAATCAGGCACATTTGTATAGGATTTGTTCCATGGCCTAAGGTTAAGATAAGTCATTGATAGCCATGGCTGATAGCAAATCATTCAGTACACAAATCTAGACATGTATGCTTATGATTTTTTCTAAGGCATGAGATAAAGAGAAGTAACTGATAGCTTAGGAAAACTGCTCACCTTGTTTGTGCTCTGACAGCAACACCTTGTTTGTGCTCTGATAACAAATGGTCGAGTGCAATTTTTGTTATTGTTAGTTCTGTGTTTTCTGTGCAGTTATTGGTTCCAACTGTACACAACTTATTACAACGTTGTTTCATAAGCATTGCATAATGTTACACAAGATCCTGGTCTGGATATGGGTCACACCTCAGGAAGACCTTTTTAGTTGGTTCTTGAGGTCACACCTAGTATGCTGGGACTAACTATTAGTGTCTGCCGAAATGGCCCATGCTGCACACCTGCTTAAGCCAAACTGCTTCTTCCACCTGCATTTTAGAGACATAGATATCCTTATGGAAACATCCCCGGTGGTGATTTGGTCTTGTTAGCTTTGCCGACTTAAAGTATCCTCCCAAGGCCACCAAAATCATAGGTTTGAGTAAGAGAGATGAAAACATCATTTGAAGTTCCAAGCCTACTTAAATTCTCCGCCCAAGCCCACTAAAAACCCTATTGCCACCACTCTTAGGTTATTTTCTTCACCAATTGTTGAACCTTAAATGGAAGCTAGAGAGATGGATTTAATTTGAGATGAATACTTGGTGTACAAATTGAGTGGAAAATTGTGGGCACACTCACTTTTTGAGTGGACCAATGTGCATCCCATAGTGAAAGCAAAATTTTGAGAGAGAGAGAGAGAGAGAGAGAGAGAGAGAGAGAGAGAGAGAGAGAGAGAGAGAGAGAGAGAGAGAGAGAGAGAGAGAGAGAGAGAGAGAGAGAGAGAGAGAGGGGGGGGGGGGATTTGCTCCACTTGTTTTGGCCTCCTAGAGTAGAAAGAAAGCTTGCGTGCTTTGGGATATGGGAAAACCTTGGCCCAACAAAATTCGTCTTCAGGCACCAAGGTTGCATATGCTGGTTTTTGAGTTAAAAGGGGAACTTTTGTAGGACATTGTTTCAGATGTGGCTAGCTGGGTCATTTTGTCTCTAAATGTGGTCATGCTCCAAAGGTTTTGTAGCATGGTTTAGATCTTGAGGTGGATATACGGAAGTGTGAATCCCAAGATGCACTATAGCAATACGTTTCTCCCCTTGTGCCTCCTAGTTTGCATGGAAACGATAATACAGATTCACTTTAGGCTGGGCTTGTTGGAGAGTCGTGTCCCGCCTATCAAGGTCAGACATCTAAGGATGCTCCTTGGGTTTCTTTGGTTTAATGCTATACGTGATAGGAATCTCGTTCCATTTGTGTGCATTTAGTCTTTGAAAATATCACATAGACTTTTCAACATAGGGGTAAAGGATTTTACTCTAAACCTCAACCTCAATCATCTCATGTCCCTGTAGCAGGAGTGGTTGGTAAATGTGCTTCTAATTTTGCTTTGAGGTTTGATGTATGTGGGAGGTTGTTGTCCTCTTAAGATGCATCAATTGTTGGATTGCAAAGGGGAGATCTTGTGGTTGTGATTCATAGTGAAATGGAGAGATTACAGGCCACTAAATCTATGGATGCAAAAGGGAAAGCAGTGATCAAGTAGTCCTTTCCCTCTTTGTTTATCATGAGACTCGCTTTATGGAATGTCAAGGGGTTCGTCAAGTAGTAAGCAGTATAGGTTGTGGATTGTTTTTGCCAGTCATTGCGACATTTTTTGTGTACTGGAGCATAAGTAGAACTTGTTGGTTGGTTCCACTATGTTTATAAGGACTTTATGGTGTTCTTAGTGGCTGGGTTTCTCATAAATATGGAGTTATGTTGGCTTTTCAATCTTCGTTGCAGCCTTCATTGGTTTGTTAGGATGTTTGGGGTAGATCCTTGGTAGTGGGTTTAGATTGGATAGGATGTACATTGTTAGAGGGATTCCTTTCTTCCAGCAGTGATTGACATGTGAGTGCAGAGGTAGCACGTCCTTTATGATCATTATGCCTTGGTTTTGGAAATAACTCATCGGTTGGTACATGCCTTCAAGGCTCTACTTACATGATTGCCTTAACATTTTAATCAATCTTTTTTGCTGAACGATCAAATTTTTGGGTGTATGCAGTAATTAATTGCTGCGTTTAGCATGCAGGTTTTGACTATGGGTATCAATGCATGGCCTATTTTTAGGGATAATGCATGTGCTTTGTCTCGACAACATGATATTCAGCATGCATCTGCTTTTCATGTTGAATTGCAGTATTTGCATTCTTTATTGGGACATTTGGTCAGTATGCAATTGACGAGGGGTATCTTTGATGACTTGGTTTTTTCAGTCAATGTGGAACATCTTAAGGATCCATTGACTCCCCTTTGCTAGCATGTGTGGAGATCCGGTTCGATGCCTTCGGATTGGAAGATTGTAGTTATTCGTTTGCTGCCCAAGGTTCCTTCCCCATGTACTTTAAGATAATGGAGACCCATTTTTGTTCTGGGTTCCTTGGCAAAAGTGCCCATCAATGGGGAGAAGGCTATTTGGGACTGGTGGATGAAGGTTGTGGGAGAGATAGAAAAGGGGCTGTTGGTCATTTTCCTATGTAGAATTCCGGAATTTCTATAGGTGATAGCCATCAAAGGTCTTCAGGAGGTAAGTGACGACAAGGAGACACCTTCCAGGGGCTGGCAACAACATTGCTGATTTGGGGACATTATTCTAGGTCTTCATGACAGCAGGTTACTGTATTTAATATTGGTTGGAGCAGGCAACAGGCAGATTTTGGGGTTTTCTCACGAAAATTCTCTGATTTCTCTCTCATCTCAGCACGTCTCAGCAAATCTCAATCATTTGGAGTAGGTCTCAGCCAAAATTTGGTAGACATTAGTGAGAATTTTGTTGTAAACCCTAAATTTATGTAAAAATTAGGGTTTTCCAGCCACCTTAGGACCCGTGTCATTAGTTAAAAGGCATTGTATACTAAAATCAGCACTTGAAATTCAAGGAATTGTCCGGGATTTTGGATGCTAGCCCATCCCATGTGATTTGGGGTATTATTTGGTCAATTTGTGGTTCCAATTGTACAAGTCCTGGGTGAAAATCAAGGGGCAATTGGTCGGAATTGTTTGTTGATTGGCCGTACAGCAAGGGGCTTTTGGATCAACAAAGGAGATTGTGGGATCTTAGCATGTACTCAATCCATTAGCAATTCAAGTTAAAGAAATATTGCAAGTGGCATCAATTTTGGGGCCAATAGGGTGTCCAGTGTCCAAGTTTATGGTGGTGATGTGTGCATTTCTGTTTATGTTCATTTGCTAATTATTGTAATTAAGTGCTTGATTAGGTTTTACCACCCTCTTCAAGAAGGAAGATTGGATTTAGTGCGTGATGCTGTCATTTTTGGGCAGTATCATTTTTATTCTTTCCGTTGCATACACCGGTACTTTTGGGTGCCTAGAGGTTATAGCTAGATTTGGTTGACCTTGCAGGAGCAGCTTCAGTAGTATAATCCATTGCTTGCTTTTTAGCCTACTTTCCCTTGACAGGATTGGATGTTTGTGAAGCGTGATGATTTTCAGAATAGGTTGGCTAATTAGATCTACCATAAGATGGTTGAGGATAAGAGATGGATCATTGAGAAAACTAATAAAGTTTGGCGTAGTCGGGATAGCAAAGAGAAGTGGTGGGATATGTTTCTTCAATTGTGGAGGTCCAAGATTCCATACCATGAGATGACAACATGAAATAAAACATGTTAGTAGGAAAAGACACATACACAAAAGATAGATGTTGGTAGAAATACTCCCATTTGAAGCTTGGAGCCAAGGATAGTGCCAAAGATTTGAAGGTTATACTGGCCACAATGATAGAATTAGACTTTGTCCATCTTTTTGAGGTCGAGGGTATTGCTCTGGCTTCTTTCTCATTGGAGAAGCCTTGGCTTGTGCATAGTAGTACATCATCTGACATGGCATATCATTGCGATTGAATCCAAGACCTCTATTGCAGAGGGGGCAATGTCACTGTTGGTGACAACTCATCGGTGCCGGTCCGAGGAGTGGAGGCCATTCTAGATCGTCAAAACTCTTCTGCCAAAGTTCTTTATGCTCCCGATTTAGGTTTTTGACCTTCTTTTTGTTCACGGTTTGACATATCTAGGGATGTGCGTGCTCTTCACCTAGGAGGCTATTACTCTTAAAGATGCAACCATTGGAGATGTGCTATGGACGTGTACTTATAGTTTCTACTCTTCTCTTTAGTTGTTGGGCTACTTTGATATGCTTGCTATGGTGCTTACTATGGGCACCTAAACTTCAATTCTATTTGACAAGCATTGTGGAAGGGACTAGTTGAGGGTCTTTTGGATTTTCCTTCCATCACTACTTTGTGCCCTAGCTCTTTTAAGGGGCAAACAATATCACCAGCCTTTTCCAAATGTGACTATTAGAAGAGATTTTACACCGCTTGAGTTGGTGCATATTGACTTGTGCGGACCTATGAGAATTGTTTTCCTAGGGAAGGCCAAACACCTAATGTTTGTTGTTGATTTTCTAGGTACGTGTTGCTCTATTTCTTGGAAGTTGGAGTACAAGTTTGAGGCATTTTTCAACTTTTGTGAGTGAAAAGTGTTTGTCAAAAAGCAAATAGCCTTCAAGAGTCGCGGGATTGGAGCTAATATAGGAGAGGAGTTTCACTTCAAAGAGTTTGATAGATTTTGCAGGCAGCATGGGATCGAGATGGATTTTTTCCATACTAACGCACCATTGGCGAATGATGTTGTGGAGTGACAAAATTGGACCATGTTGGAGATGGCCCATTTGATGTTGAAGCATGGAGAACTTTCTCGCGCCCTTTGGAGAGAGGTAGTTTCTATAGTGTTGCATATCCACAACAAGTCTCTGATTGCAGGTTTGAAAGGTCATGACTTTCTATCATGCCTTTTTCAATTAGAAGCCATCCATTGCCTATTTTCAGATCTTCGGATGTGATATCTATATCCATGTCGACAAGAAAGATAGGGTCAAAATTGACGTAAGAAGCACATCTTTGTTGGTTACGGTTAGATATCCAAAGGCTAAAGGTTTTATGATCCCTAGACTAGCAAGATAGTGGTGAGCTGATGAAACCAACCTTCCTTCTTGGAAAGGGTGCTAATTTCCTGATTATGCACTTAATTGCAACAACTAGCAAATGAACATAACTTGAAATGCACATATTACCTCAATAATCTCAGACATTGGACATCCTGTTGGCCCCAAAACTAGTGTCCCTTTCGTAATTTCTTTAACTTGATTGCTAATGGAATGAGTACAAGCTGAGATTCACAATCTCCTTTGTTGTTGCAAAAGGTCCTTTGCTGTAGCAATAATTAGCAATCGATTGGGGCCAATTATCCCTTGATTTTTCACCCAAGACTTGCACAAGTGGAACCATCAACTAGCCAAATATTGCTCCAATTTACAATGAATGGGTTGGCATTTGAAATCCCTGACAATTACACAAATTTCAGGTGCTGAATTGAGTGTATGATGCCTTCACCTATTGGCATGGGTCCCGAGGTGGCTATCAAACCCTAATTTTTGCAGAAATTTAGGGTTTACAGCAGAGATCTCTTTGCAGTCCACCAAATTTGACTGAAATCCAATCCTGAAGGTTGAGAATGACTAAGCACAAGTTGGAGAAGGTGAGAGAATGCCAAAAGAGAGAGAAATCCAAGAATTCTTTGTGGAGGAACCCTTTAGATTGGATGCAGCTTGTCAAAAACTGCCTAGGAGTTGTCGCCTACTGCCACAGATGCCAGAAATTGCTGTTGCTAGCCATTAGTTGCTGTCGCCAACTCCTGAAGACGTCAAAATTGCTGTTGCCTGCTTTAGATGGGTTGTTTGCTGCTGTCCCTGCCTCCAGGAGGTCATCCACAGTTGGGAAATCAGACCAGCAGTCTATTTTTTCTCTTTCTCTCAACCTAAATGCACTGAATCTCTCTCTTCAGCCTCAAAAAGCGTTTTTCAGTCTCATATGGGCATTTTTGCCAAGTGGCAGCCTTCTATACCCATTTTCCAGCATTATCCAGCCATTTTATTAATTTTCAAAATTTAATAATTTTGAAAATTAAATTTAGCCCTTTTAATCTTGCTCGAAATTAAATGTGCCTATCCATAATTAAATTGGTTGGGCCATTTGCAACTTGGAGTGGTCCCTAACCTTTATTGACTCTTTTCTTGTTTTAACCAATTAATTAATACTAGTCCCTAGTGTCACCACCATCACTTATTGGCTAAATAATTGTCCTAGGGTCAAAACTGGCACCAACTGACCCCCAAAGCTTAGATGGCATAACTTATCACAACTCTTGCCTTTGACACCCATTGCATCCTTGAGGTCCTTTGGCATGCTACCATGAAATGACTACCATGTGCATTACATGTACTAAACAACCTTGTACATTTGATTAATAACTTAATCAAATGTTATCAGCAAGATTAAAAGCATCTCAAAATTTCACGTCCTCGTGATAGACCTCCCCCTTGAAATCTTTGCAATCATCCTCAATTGCATTGAATTCTACCAAAAGAAAAGCATATTGCTTTGGAATTTTCCATAAGGCATCACGGTCACAACATTGGCCATTGTCCAACCATGCTACATGCCCTAAACTTGCTAAAGCTTTCCAACCAACATATACATAACATAAAACTGAAAATCAGTCCAGAACTTGCTAGAAACCCATTGGATGCATTATAATGCACGTTTCTCAACTGTTCTGACTTTTGAACCATAGTAAAGTATATTTTCAGCATAAACCATGGCTGAAATTGTCAATGGCATTTACTAACATGCTATTGTCCATGGAACCAGCTGTAAACCATTGAAAATTGAGCATAAACTGATCATTTGCTGATCCGAGAATTGATGACAAACTTATTGCAATGTGTTTCTGCAATGTGGATAGTTCAAAATAGTAGACTGTATGCTTGTAGTATGATTGATTTGAAAGAATCTTTATTGGAATCAAATAGAGGACATGGCATTAAAATTGCTAGTTATTTTCTTATGATAGCAAAGAAGCATGTTTCAAGGAAGCCATTTAAAGAAGGATAGCTTGGTCATTCAAGAAGAAGAAGAAGAAGAAGATGATGATGATGATGGTTGGGCTTCTTACCTCAATTTGATTTTAGCTTTATTATCAAAAGGCTATGCTAAATGCCAGATACAAGGCATGTCCCAAGCATGTGTGGAAACCTAAAAGTTTAGTAATGACTAAAGGATGAGCTAGGTATATATGGGTAGAAAGCCATTAGATACCTTTAATTCCATTGACATCACAAAACTTATTGAATTCTTTGGATATATACTCACCCCCATTGTTTGTTCTTATGCATTTTAATTTTAAAACCTTTTGAGTACTAACAAATGAATAAAATCTTTTAAAGGTATCCAATGCCTCGCTTTTCTGCTTAAGCAAGTAAACCCATAGCTTTCTAAAATGGTCATCAATAAAAGACACAAAATAACGAAAACCAAAACCACTGTGAGTTTTTACTGGTATGGTACATATATTAGAATGGACTAAATCCAAAATACATGCCTTCCTAAAGGCTCATGAGAGTATGAACTCTTTACATGTTTTCCAAAAACATAGTCATCACAAAATTCAAGCTTTGAGTTTTTCACATCAACTCTTCCAAGTGAAGAAAGTGCCTGTAAACCCTTTTGGCTCATGTGTCCAAGACGCTTGTGCCATAACTCCATGTGTGACTGCACTTTTGCAATTGCAGCGAACTTTCTAGGAAGTGCCTTGCAATGAAGATAATATAGAGTTCCCATTTTACCATCTCTAGTAACTAGCATGAATCCTTTTTGTATCTTTCACATTCCACCAAAAGGTAGTGAAGTAATCCCTACTATCTAATTGCCCAATAGAAAGCAAGCTCTTCTTAATGCCAGGTATATACCTAACATCATGAAGAATCAATTCCTGACCATTTTCAAGAGCCAAGTGTATGGTGCTTGCTTTTGCAATATCACATGCACGGTTATTCCCTAGGTAAACTTTCCCAAGGTTACCTTCTGGATAAGAAGAGAAACACTCCAAAGATGGAGTTACATGAAATGAAGCATCACTGTCAACAATCCATGATTGTGATAAACCATCATGAGTAGACTCACCAAGCTTCATGTTAACCAATTTTCGCATGAGATACTAGTGAAAGCATTTAAATGCTCTAAGGCGGGCTTTGACTCACCAAGCTTTGTGTTAACCAATTTTCGCATGAGATGTATATGATTGACATGAGTCGTATTCTCATATGTAGCCTCGAGTTTCTCCCAAACTGCATAAGTAGTGGTAAGTCCCTTGATATCAATCAAGATATCATCTGACTGCCATTTTGATATCAATCAAGATATCATTTATGACTGCCATTTTGATGTCTTGATATCAATCAAGATATCATCTGTGACTACCATTTTGATGTAAGTAATGGCTTTCTTATTTATTTTAGCCCAATCCTCATGTGACAAAGCAACAGACTTATGTTTTGCTGCAACATCATCACAATTCTTCAAAAAAAGTATACCCTGCATACGATCTTTCCAAATATCAAAGCCATTGCCATCAAATTTACGAATCTTAAAAGGATTCTTTGTGTTAGATGTAGATGCATTGCTAGCCATCTTCAACAATAACAAACTGCAATAAAATACCGAATACTTTTAGCCAATAGCAAGGTTGCTGAATATAACAATAAGTATTCAAACTTGTACTTCCAAAATTGCCCAAGAAGCAGATATTTTGCTGCAATATCAGTCCCAAGAGCTGATTACAGCATGTACATGAACCAAATCTAATACATATGCATAAATGATAGCTCCCACTTCAATAATACATCACCGTAATGCCCAAATGTAATAACCCAAGTGCTGTATGTACCACTGTTTCATTGCATAATGAGCATTTAGCAATACATGTACCTATAGAAGTTGCCCTTTTACAACATTTGATACATCCCAAGTTTAAATTTCTCTCCCTCAGCAATGAATTTACTGTAATTTCACTGTCAAAGCACAAATGGGCTCAAAATGCATCACCGATGCGAAAAGCCCCAAAATTTTTGCAGTAAATTTGCCCCAATTGTATTAATACATCATCTTGAGTGTCAAATACGGGCAAATGTTGCAGAAATTTCAGAAATTCTGCAAAACCCCCAAATTTTGAGATCCAATAGTGCACAAATTTTAGTAAAATTGGCTCAGTTGAGCAAAATTTCACTTGTACATGAAAAGCCCCAAAATTTCTGGAGCAGAACGCACACAATGTCTGCAATTTCTAGGTCAAGTGTCTCTGTTTTGCATAGACATCATCAAATCTAGGAAAAGCCCTAAATTTCCAGGTACAAATATTCACAAATTTGAGCATTGTGCTTATGCCCGTGAAACCAATGAGCAGGGGGACCTGCTTGCAAGAAATAATTAAAAAATCTATCGAAAAAAAGGCTAATAAGTGTCGAAACAATCAGCTGCTGACTTGTCGTGTGTCACCTGTCATCTGTCGCGTGTTGGAATTGCACCATTGGTTAGAAATGCGACATACACACCTGCAGTTGCTAGCCGTGATGCTCGTTACCTACTCGTCTACTCGTGATCTATGCTTGGTCAGTTGTTGGTGCCATGTACTTGTCGTTGGTCAAAACTGACCGCCATCTGGTCTCAACTGCTCGTTGCTTGTACACAGAAGTGAAGACTTGCGTGTCTCCTCATGGGCTCATGTAGATATTGACCCGTACAACCCTTAGGATGCGCGCACACTCTTGCCGCAGCTTTGATACTAATTTGAAGGGCGAGCGGAGAAGTAGTGTGCATGGCAAAGGTATATTTAGCAGTAGAGAGTGTGGAGACTCGAGATGGACGTGTACCAGTGTGGTACACACAAAGAGTAAAAGAATATATTTATACTTAAGGTATGATACACTTACACCTAGAAGGGTGTTCTCACATGTACAAGTAAATATATACATGGGAGTAGCGAAAGGGCCTTTATACCCAACCCGTTTGAGCGGAATGACACTTGGAATCTTGTGCCATGGTCCGTTCACAAGAAGGTGATTGGAGTCAAGTGGGTATTTAAGGCCAAGTACCATAGTGATGGCAATTTGGATAAGCACAAGGTGCGGCTTGTTGCTAAAGGATTCATATAGCGGCCAAGAGTAGATTTCCATGATACCTTTGCACCTATAGCTCGTATGGCTACCATTAGGGCCATTCTTTCCTTAGCCAGCTATAGGAGATGGCTGGCTTATTAGCTTGGTGATTTGAAGGAGGGGATCTATGTTGAACAGTCTCTTGGCTTTTTCTCATCAAATGGCAAAGTTTACAAATTGAAGAAGGCCCTTTATGGCCTCAAACAGGCTCTGCGCACTTGGAACAAGAAAATAGACTCGTTCCTCTAAGGGAAGTTAGGTTATCAACATTCATCTACTGTTGATATCCAATTGTATGTAAGAAGATAGACTTGTTCCTCTAAGGGGAGTTAGGTTATCAACATTCATCTACTGATATCCAATTATATGTCCACATTGTAGGTGGAGGACATACATTGTTCGTGCTTTATGTGGTTGATATCATTTTGACAGGCGATCATACCTAGAAGGTCAAGTAGACAAAGGAGACACTACATGAGGCATAGTTGAGGTAAACGGGGAAATGGAACCAGAAACGGAAACGAAAACAACAATTTTCGAGGAGGGGGAAACGAAAATGCCACGCCATCAGAGAGAGAGAGAGAGAGAGAGAGAGAGAGAGAGAGAGAGAGAGAGAGAGAGCTTAGAGCCTAGGTGCTTAGAAGTTAAAGCATAGATTACAAGTTTCATACTCAAAATCAAAGCTTTTTAATTTCCAAGTTTTGAAAGAGTTTTACAAAGGCATAAGCTCAAAGGAGCTTTTTGATGCATACAAGGATTTTGAAACATAATTCATATGCTAATTGCAAAGAAGGAACAATTCTAAATAAGTGGATAATGTAAAAAAAAGAAGTGATTGATCAAGCTCTAGATATCTTCGAATCTAATCCTGCCGTGTGGAGTTGGGTTGTGCCACATAGCCCATGAAGTTTCATGGAAAATTTAAATACAACACTATTTAAAACAAAACATTAAAAATGTTTCCCTATTAAAAACAAAACATAAAAAATATTTAATATTAAAAACCTTTAGACGAGTCAAGAGACACTAAAATGAAACATTCAAAATAAACATTTAGGTGAAACGTAAAAAATGATCATATTTAAAATGGCAAAAGACGAAAAACATCACGTGAACAAGACCTTTAAATGTTTAATAAAAAAATGTTTCGACTATGTTGCGAAATGGGTCTGTCCAAAAAGTTTCCCCTTGGGGAAACACCATGTGGCTTTATGACACAAGATGTTTGACGGATATAGGTCTTCTCCATTTCTCTCTAGGTCATGAGATTTGGTAAACTCCAAGGGGAATTTTCATCTCCCGACAGTGATATGTCCAAGGGCTTTTGACTATTTTTGAGATGGAGAGGTGTAAGGCTATCTCAACTCCCATGGATCCGAATTGGAAGGCTACAATCCATGCAAATTTACTAGCAACAAATGCTACTTGATACAGGCAGTTGATTGGGTTGTTGATATGGCTTCTCAATACTCGGATTGATTTGTATTTTCCTATATGTTTTCTTGCATGGTTCATGGGTAAACCTAAGCTGTTTGTTGGCAGGTTGTGATGAGGACTTTGCAGTTCTTGGGGGGCACCCCCAACCTAGGTTTGGGGGTGACCCCCAAACCTCCCCAACCTAGGTATTTATTATCCAATATGTATAGGAGATTCAACCTTTGTTCTATAGGGCTGGACAGATTCAGACTGGGCTAGAGATGTTGACCACACGGGTTCAACAACAGGAAGGTGCTATCTTTTGTAGTAAGAAATAACCCACAATCGCCCTATCATCTACAAAGTGGAGTATAGAGCAGCCTCTTCTACCTCATGGGAGATAGTGTGGCTTTGGAGGTTGTTAGGAGAGCTTGGCTGTTCGCAGATAGGTGCTACTATAGTTCATTGTGATAATGAGAGTTGCATAGACAGATCAGCACTAGAAACCTGTGAGGGGAGACTGTCCACAGCAGAAACATCACCCAGAGCCCGAACATGGACATTTGATACCATGTCAAAAGTGGGTGCAGCAATGGAAGCGTGAAAGACTGCTGTAATAGACTTCACAAGACGAGAAAAGAGAAGACAGAAGAAAACAAAAGAACAGTGCAGAGGGAATAACTCAAAGGTACGCTCAAGAAATGGAATCCATATACCAAACACAAGATAATCACGTACAACAGTGAGTCACTCGCTGCATGGGCACTGGTATTGGCTCCCTTTCTCCAACAAGACCTGCATTGGAATTTGCAAGTGATGAATGAATTTTGTGGAGGAGAGCGCCTAGGCCCTAAATATATAGCACAAAAATATGCCATAAAAATGATCAGATTGGCCAACATCTAGGACCACAATAAATGTAGCTGGACAGTAAATAATGGCCCAAATTATCATAATAGTAACAATAAAAAATGTCTAAAATAAACAATAATGCCCAACCCACTATTGCACATGCCTAGACTCACTCATAAGCTAGCTAGATTGCTAACAGTATTTTCATGTGATATGAGGAAATAGGTGGACTAGTTCCTCTCACATCTTTGATGGGCAATCCTAAAGCAACATAAAGTAAAGTAAAGGTTAAGGGATAGAATAATGAGATAGAGAGTAGACTAAGTAGTAAATTGTAATAGGTACTTAAAAATGAGAGGTTGCCCTTTTACCTATACAAGATTCCTCATAGCAACATTTTGTAGAGAGGCAATTTTAATTGTCCACCTAGAATTTAACTTGCATGCGAGAAATGACACAACTCACATCTATAAACATAAGAGAAATGGACATTAGATGTTGGGAATAAAGGGCCATTGTGCTTTTTATATGTGCACGGGTGTGATTGCACCCTTAGCGCTTGTACTTTACATATATCTATCTTAAAAAACCTAAAAGAGGTACACTCTATTGTACCCACACATTGTGCATCTCTCACTCTCTACTCTCTACTACTAACGTTTTTCTCTCTCTGCCATTGCCATCTTTGACCATTACATCTCCATTGTTGTGCATCGAGCACTTCATTGTGGCTTTAAAAATTGATTTGCAGATCTGAAATTTCTGCAAGTTACTTGGTTTTTCATTGGTGGTTGGTATTTGTTTTGTACCTTGGTCATTTGTATGACAATTGGGCTTACATTGGTTGGTATTTGTAAATCATGGCTGAGAGCAGTGATAGCAATAATCTTTTGTACATTAAGAAGCTCGAGGGTGCACACAACTTTGCTATATGGTAGAAGTAGTTCTAATATGTCTTGGTGCAGGAGGAAACATGTGAAGCCATAAAGACAAAAGGAGTAAAAGCAGCAACCATGGATCAAGATGAGTGGGATGAGTTAGATGAGCTTGCACGCTCTACCATAGAGCTTTTAGTGTCAAACACTGCGCTATTTAATATAGAGAAATTGAAATTTGCTTATGATATGTGGCAAAGACTTGAGGAGTTATATGCTCAGAAAAGTGCAGCAAGCAAGGTTTATTAGCTGAAAAAATCAATGGATCTTCGTATGAAGAAAGGTACAGCTATGTCTATATATTTGAATGAGTTTTACTCTAATTTCAGCCAGCTGATTGCTTTGGAGTTCAAGGCAACATTTTTGCTATGCACTTTGCTTGAAAGTTGGGACACTTTTAGGATAGCAATGAGTAACTCCAATGCCATGTTGTTATATTCAGATGTGGAGAGCTCCTTACTCATGGAAGAGCTAAATAGACAAAATAATTCAGCAAGCAAGTCTTCCAATGCACTACATACTAGAGGCAAATCTTAGCAGAAGGGTAAGCTTGAAAACAAAGCACACAAGTCTCGTGGAAAAAGTGTAGAGTGCCATCATTGTGGCGAGAAAGGGCACTTCAAGCATGATTGCTTTGAGTGGAAGAAAGAGAAGGGCAAGGGCAAAAGCATTGATGATAGCAAAGATGAAAAAAAGACAGCTAACATGCAAAGAAGAGCAGTGTGAAGATAGAGGAAGTGAATGTAGTTAGTTAGGAGAGTGATAGTGGCAGTGATTTACTCTTTGCTTATTCTTTTAGTGCATAGTCATTGATTGTACATTCTGATGGTGACATATTGGATTCTTGATTCAGGTGTCTCATTCCATGTGACACCATACTGTGAGTGGCTTTCTAACTATAATGGTGGTAGACATGGTGTTGTCCACTTAGGGGATAACCACGCATGTGATATTACAGGGTTGGCAGTGTGTAGTTGGTATTTCAACATAGTTCAGTGTTCACCTTGCACAATGTGAGGCATGTACCGTAGCTCAAGAAGAGCTTGACAAGCATAGGGCAGCTAGATAATGAAGGCTATCACACCACTTTTGGGGATGGCAAATGAAAGATATGTAAGGGATCTAGGATTGTTGCTAAAGGCTCTAAGAGTGACACTCTATATCCATTACATGTATCTAGTGTGCGTGACCATGTTGCTGCTATAACCGAGCAACCAAGTGTGTTTTTGTGGCATGGTCGGTTAGAACACATGAGTCAAACTAGAATGAAAGTGCATTCTCGTTTGGATTATTTGCTGTGTTTGAGGTATGCTGATTTTGACCATTGTGATCATTGTATATTTGGTAAGTATGCTTAAACATGATATAAAAAGTCTATTTTGTTAAAATCTTCACCCTTAGAGTTGGCACATTTAGATGTATGTGAGATGCTAGGGTTGTCTTTAGGGAAAAATAAATATTTTATCACATTTGTTAATGATGCCACACTCAAAGTATGGGTTTATCCAATCCATTGTAAAGATGAGGCATTAGATAAGTTTAAAAAATTCGTAGCACTTGTTGAAATATGACCTAGAAGACATTAAAGTGTCTTTACTCTAACAATGGTGGGGAATATGTGTCAAAAGCCTTTCAAGCCTTTTGTGATAGCAAAGGGATAAAGAGGGAGCTCATTGTCCCTTATAATTTGCCCCAAAATGGTATTGCAAAGCGTATCAATAGGACTATTCAGGAGGAGGTATGTACCATGCTATCTCATGGTGCATTACCCCATGGATTTTGGGCAGAGGTTGTTATGATAGCCGTACTGTCACGAGGTGGTGATACTTTTTGCAATTGCTTTCCTTCCTTACTTACATATATATATATATATATATATATATATATATATATATTAGTTGCTGTTGCTTTTTACCCCCAGAGTTCTCTTGGATTAAGTCGGGATCTTTGCATGGCCAAAAGAGGCAGCCATTGGGACAAATTGGACTAATGGTTTGTTCTGAGCCTTGGAACCGGTTTCATATTGAATAGGCACTGAAGAATAGAATGACAGTGGTTTGGGATTGTGTGCTTAAGCCATTGGAGATGGTACAGGATAATAAACTTGGCCAAGATAGAAGATGCACATGTGAGAATGCTCACGGAATAAAAGTCACCGTAACTGACTCACATTACACTTTTTGATGTGGTTGCAATGATAAAAATTGCTCAGAACAACTTGAAGAATGCAGGGGTTACCATCCCTAAAATTTAGGGAGTTACTATTTTTGGACCTCAGATGTGTTCGTGTTATTATCTTCGTTTTTGCATGAGGATTAATTCTCTGGTTTGTGCCGAGGTCAAATTTTGCAACGATCATGGAGAATTTTCGACCGAAGTTTTAAATGGGAAAATTGTTATATGTATGCCATGTTTCACAATTTGGGCACAAATTCCCAAAAGAGAGAGAGAGCATTAAAAAAAAAAACGTAATAGGTAGGAGGGGCAGATTTGAGAGTAAAGTTTTCAAGGGCTAAGGGCAGATTGTTGCAAGTACATCAGCTATGGAGAGTACTTCTTCGTCTCAGACTCATGTACGGAGGTAGAGCTTGCTTCCTCTGGTCAACTCTCTCTGTATTCTCAGAGGAAATGCTTTGCATGATGGGCTGATTCCATCGAATGAACAGTTCTGTGTTTTCTTTGCACTTTTGCTGAGGCAAGAGCCTCATCGTCCAGGTTCAGGAGCAGCTGATAGCTTCTCCAATGCAGGAACTAAAGAAAGTGATGATCACACCACACGGAAATAGTGTTTTCAGCTCTGATTTAGTGGTGTTTGTCAGACTGTTTTACTGTTGGAATGATGCCAGGGTCAAAGGGCTTGTAGTCCAACTGGTACGGAACAGATTTGGAATGGAATAAGGCTGAGAACAGGTCAAGAAACAAGTTAAAATAGTAAATACAGAGTCTTGTAGATTGCAATTCTGCACTTGAATTATTGAGTTATGCTCACAGAAAATGTTTTCCTACTTGGGATGTTGTTCTGGATATGTTGGACAGTAAAAAAAAAATAGTAAATACAGAGTTCTGTAGATTGCAATTCTGCACTTGAATTATTGAGTTATGCTCACAGAAAGTGTTTTCCTACATGGGATGTTGTTCTAGATATGTTGTACTGTCCTTATGCATCTCAAATATGCTCAAAAAAGATGAAAGCCAATTGTTCACAGGTTTTGTACTTTGGAACATTTCTTTTTTGTAACTTTCCATCTTTTAATTGATAAAGAAATACCGAAAGGGGCGCCGGACTACGAGGCGAATCTGGTGTTAAGCGAGGGAGTGAGGTCTCTGCTTGTGTGTATGTGAAAAGACCATGTATTAATTGAAAGAACTATTGCTTTATGTGAGTCATAGAGCGGTTTCATGGTTCCATCCTGAGGATTTGAATTATTTTCTGTAAGAGTTAAAGCTCGGACAGTTTTGGGTAAAAATGCCATACACACAGGTTTTACAGAGATTACAGGTGAGAAAGACTACGAGATTTTTCTTGGATACAGTATTTGCTGGTTACAGGACTAGAGAGATGGCTGACATGGACAAAGGCAAAGGAAAACTCCCTCATGAAGAAGAGAGTTCTTCTTTTGCTCATAGACAGTGAAGAGAGAGCATTGGTGCACAGGTGTCAGCACCTTCTAGAACCGAGATTGAACCACATGATGAGGAGCAAGAACAGGAGGACTTGTTTATGGCACAACTCCTCAGTATGGTTGGCTCTTTCGAACAGCTTGTAAAGAATCCTCGGATGCAAAAATTTTTGAAGTCACATAATGAGGATTCTCAGACTGAGTCATCACATCATACCATGGAATGCTCAAAAAGGCAAATATCTAATGTGCGTGAGCATGCAAAAAAGACACCAAACATGGAGATAGGTTCAGTGCAACAAGAAGCACAAGCACAGGACCAGGGAGTGAATGGTCAAGGCAGTAATGCACAAGTGACACAACAGACTATTCCTCCTCAGTTTGCTACTTATCCTAGTTACTTTGGTGGTGGATCAGTTTTTCAAGCAATGCCTGGATTACCCACTAGTTATTAGGGATACTTGCCTAGAGGGCCACCGGGAATGATGCCTATTGAGGTAGTGAACCCACTTTATGCTAATATTGGTCTACAGCCCGGTTATCAGACTTTGCAGAGTCCTTATTTGATGCTTGGATTACAAAATGTAGCGGCTGGTTTTTCTCAGCCTAGTGTGCATATGGCAGCTAAGATAAGTGAAATTAATGCTGATAATGCACCTAAGGGACTCCCCTTTTTACAGCCACTTGTCTATGACAACCTGACACCAAAAAGTGCAAAGCCTAAAGACTATAAAGAGGGTGGTTAGGCATTAAAGTTTGAAACCTTTAGTGATATGCAGGATAAGCTGAAAGCTTTGACATTTGTACAACAGTTTGATGCAGCTTACACTGGAGGGAATTTTATTGAGACTTCTAAGGCGCGGAAGGTTGCAACTTTTTTGAAAGGTAATGCTTTGTAGTGGTGGAACATATTGTTGATGCAAGGACATGCACTTGTCACTTGGGTCCATTTTAAACAGTTGTTTGCAGCTTCATGGTTAACTAACACGTTTGAAGTAAATATCATGACTGCATGGCATAAATTGGATGTGGCAAATTGTGCGGCTTTAGAAGAGTACAATAAGAAAATTTGGGAAGCACTTTTGCTTGCGAGTTCTTACAGGATAGTGCCCCTGTCAAATTGAAAAGTATTGTTGCGGTTTGCTCGAAGCCATCAGGGATTATTGTACCAAGACCAGGGTTACAAATATGGTACAATTAATTGAAAATGCTGGTGTGGCAAATGCATTGTTGAAAGGAAGAGCCGAGAGCTTTAAAGGCACTGAAAAGAAGGATTCTCAGTTTAAGCAAGATTTTGGCAAGAAGATGAAGCAATTTCTAGAAAAGACTGGCTTTACAAAGAAGTCTTTTTGGAAGAAAAGTTTTCAGCAGTAGTCTCAAACTTCTTTTAAATAGGGCAAAGGACCAAAGAGGCCACTTTTTGGCAGATCATTTGAAGAAAGAAAGGCTTTATTGATGGTTGGGAAATGCTTTATATGTGAACAGAAAGGCCATATTGCTTCTAAGTGCCCACAGCAATTTTCTAAAGATGCAGAGAATAAAGATCCGCTAAGTAAAAAGAAGCCCAGTATTGGCTTAGTGCATGATATGGTGGGAGATCAATCAGTTGATGATGCTACAGAATTGTGCAGAGCTTGGGGAAAGATAAAAGATTCCACAATGCTTATTTTCTTTGATCCTGGAGCTCGTGCAAACTTTATCTCACCGGCATTGGTAGCTAAGCGGGGTATACGTCCCGAGGAAATGAGACCAGTTGGACAGGTTGATTTGGCATGCCTAGGACATACTGAACTTGTTACCCCCATTCTTGGCAAACTTCGTATACACATTCAGAGCTATGTGGGTACAGAGGAGTTCCATATTATGCCTTTAGAGGGCTGTGATGTTCTATTGGGTATTCCATGGTGCCATACGAGCATGCTATCTTGGATACTTACAATAGAACGATTACTCTTGTATATAAGAGCAAAACTCATGTGCTAGATGTGAAGCTTAAAGGAGAGTCTATCCCAATTGTTTCTGCTTTTGCAATTACTTCTGTAATGAAAAATCATATTTCTGTGTACTTGGTTTTTGCAAAGCAAGTTAATGAGGTTGGCGGTAATGTGTTTGTACTAGATGAAAGTAGAAGGGCTTTCTTGGATAAATTCAGTGACTGTTTCTCAGATTCGTTACCAGGAGAGTTGCCCCTTGAGAGGTGTGAAGATCATACCATAGATCTTATTCCAGGGACTAGTCCGCCCAATAGGTCATCGTACAGGGTTAGTGCATCACAACAGAATCAGATTATGACATAGGTTAATGAGCTTTTAGAGAAGGGACTAATTCAGCCCAGTAGTTCTCTGTTTTGTTCACCTGTGTTAATAGTTCAGAAAAAGGATGGCTCTTGGCGAATGTGTATTGACTACAGAGCCTTGAATAAGAATACGATCAAGAATAGGTTTTCGATTCCGAGGATAGATGACATTCTTGAGTGATTACAGGGAGTAGGAATGTTTAGCAGGATAGATTTAAAAAGTGGGTACCATCAGATTAGAATCAAGCCAGAGGATATCCATAAGACTGCTTTTAGAACGACATTTGGCCTCTATGAATTTTTAATCATGCCGTTTGGATTGACCAATGCTCCTGCCACATTTAACAGGATAGAATTTTCCGCCCTTATCGAAGTTTCATTGGCACATTTTTTAATGATATGATTATCTTTTCAAAGAATGAAGAAGAGCATAGAAAACACTTAGTTATAGTCTTTAATGAGCTTAAGCGTAATAGATTGCTCATTAATGGTAAGAAGAGTGAATTCTTTTTGAAGGAGATTCACTTCCTTGGGCACATAGTTTCTAAAGATGATGTGAAGATGGATCCTGCAAAGATAGAAGCAATTGTCTCTTGGCCAGACTTGAAAACCGTTCATGATGTCCGCAATTTCCTTGGCCTATGCTCTTACTATAGAAGATTTGAAAGACACTTTGCAGAGATTGCTTCTCCTTTACATGCGCTTGATAAGAAGGATGTCAAATGGCAATGGACTGACAAAGAGAAATCAACGTTTAGGTGTTTGAAGGGAAAAATGACTATAGATCTAGTACTTATTTTACCAGATTTGTCTAAGCCATTCGCAGTGCAGTGTGATGCATGTGGAAACAACGTTGGTGTTGTATTAATGCAGAATAGCCAAGTTGTGGCATACAAGAGTAGAGTACTCTCTGTCGTTGAAAGGACTTACCAAATTTATGAGAAAGAGTTATTGATTGTGATCCATGCACTTTCTAGTTGGAAGCACTATGTGACTTTAATGTGACATTAAGGTCACAGACATTAATGTGACATTAAAGTGACATTAAGGTAAATCAAGGGGAACATGCACGAGGATGTCCGTCCGGGCTCTTGGGCGCCCGAACGGGGTTTAGGGGAGCCTAGAACCAAAGAGAGTCCAAGAATAGTAGGACTCACCAAGGTTTGACGGCTGGCAATCGGATCACGATGGGCCTAGCCAGTAATAAACTAGGCAAGGTTGGGAGGTGAAAGGATCGCTCGTGCTCATTTCTTCTGACTGCTTTTCCTCTGGCTTTTATGGTCTTCTCAGAGCCGTCTGACATTGGTATCAGAGTCGACGGGTCTCGTTTTGTGGATCCGTGAAGCTGTTCGATGAGAAGACATGCCGACGGGTCTCGTGAAGCAATCCGTTTACGGCGCCTGGTGACACGTCATATAGGCCGACGGGTCTCGTGAAGTAGTCCGTTTACGGCGCCTGGTGACACGTCATATAAATTTGACGTGACGATTTATTGCAATACGTCACTTATCATATGGCGGGGGGGGGAGCTATCTTCTATATCTAACGTCGTAGGCTGGATCGCGCGCCGAATTCTGGCTCAAGCCCGTCTTAAAGCGCATCAACGAACCTGACGCCTTGTTTCCCTTTCCGCAGGCTGGCCCTCCAGTTGCGTGAAACTAACGTTATTTTCTGGTTCCTTTGTGACCAGTCGACTGCACGCTTTGGAATTTCTCTCGCCAATCCCGACTACACTTGCATAACGAGTACAAGCTGAGCAGAGAACAAGTTCAGGAAAGGTGCATTGATGGCCTGCGTGATCATTAAGAAGGGGGCTGAATACTAGTCGTTTCTGCAAAGAAGCTCCATTTCCTGCGTGACCGACTTTGTTCGAAAGATAAAATTTGTTCCTTACTCTTCGGGTTTATTTATGAACCAGCAACAGCTGCCTGCCATTAAAATCAGGGAAGTACTTTACTTTGTATGCAAATTTCTTATTTTTACTTTCCAATTCCAGTGTATTAATGGCAGAAAAAGGGAAAGAGAGAGTAATGGAAGGTTTTAGTTCTGGGGATCACCCTATGGTAGATCCCCATGAATCAGAGATGCAAGAAGAAGAGTGGGAAGAATTTTTTGCTACACGAGAACAATTTGATGATCTTACTGCTCGTGTACAGGCTCAGGGGGTTTAAATGGAATTTTTAACTCAAACACTCACTGAAATAAAATCTCAATTAACTTTATTGTTAGAAAGAGATAAAAATAAGATAGAAACCTTGGATGTCCCATCTTCATCGAAAGATTTAGATGTGACTATGCGAGATCCTAAGGAACCCCATCATAAGTTGAGGGATAATCCAGTTCTAAAGGATATGAAATCCCCTCAGTTTCACGGGGAGGAAAAAGATAGAAATAAAGATACAATCTTTAATTTCCTCAAAAAAGGGGAAGATTTACATAAACTTAAAAATACTCCACCACATCTCCAAGCACTGGAGGCTAGTTTAACTTTGGGGCCCAAAGCATATAAATGGTGGCGAACTTTAAAGGAGGCAAATAAAATACTTGAAACTTGGGCTCAATTTGAATCCGTCTTTTTAAAAGAATTCCTTCTTGAAAATGAAATGGAAAGAAATTGTGAAGATTGGGATTATGTCAGACAAAAGGGAAGACCCTTGCTGACATATTTGGAGGAATATTGTGAGATAATCCTCAAATTGGAAGGAATAGATGAATTTCAAAAGACAAGAGGATTCATTAGGGGACTAGATAAAGCCTGTAAAAAGGAGTTCATCTAAGACGCTGGAAGAGGCAATTAAATTTGCATTAATCAATGAAGATAATGTGCGTCCAGGTACACTCGCTAGTCTCACTGATACGGAGCCCAAGTCTAAGGAATTGGAAACCTCAAAATTTGTGGGCAAATTTAAAAGGAAAATGCCATTTTTAAAGGGTAAAAAACAACCTTTTGAAAAGAAACAATATGTGAGGCCAAAGTTAAGTCCTGATGACTTTGATAAGGCCAAAAAAGAAAAGTTGTGTTTCAATTGCCTATCCCCTAACCATGCTGCTTGGAATTGCCCTCAAAAGAAAAAGGGGGAAGACAAAGGAAAGGATAAGGACAAGGGCAAGGGAAAAGAAAAACAAATCCATGTAGTGCAGACCTTAGAATTAAAGGGGCTTGAAAAGTACAAATCTTTAGAGGTCTTGCACATGGATGTACAACACAAGTGTTGTATGTTAACTTCTATGTGGCAGCCTACTTTTGGGCCACATGATTTAGTTAGAGTACATGGATTGATAGCTGGAAAGAGGGTTAGAGTCATGATTGATGACTTTGCTACATATAATTTTATAAATTATGCACTTGTCAAAAAATTGAAACTTCCCCAACAAAAGAGTGGGCATCAATATGTTGTTCATATGATGCAAGGCCAAGACAATAAAATATGTGATACAATGATATCCAATTTGGAAATTGAGATTCAAGGATATAAAGATAAACTTAATTTTCAAATTATGAACATGGAAAGAGTTGATATTGCTCTAGGGAGGGAGTGGCTATGGAGATTGGAACCATCCTTAAAACGTAGTTACCATCATAATACACTGGAATTTGAAAGGGATGGTAAGACTTTTGTCATTCAAGGTGAACATGAAGTATCTGATAATCCTTTGCTATGTTCTACTGAAGTTCAGAAGTTGATAAAGAAGGAAGTTTGTGAGGTATATATATTATGGTCTCTTCCTGTACAGAACACTTTCACTTTCTGTAATATAAAGCAACAAATTTCTTATGTTTGTGAGTTGAATGTAAATAATAAATTAAGTAGTTTGTTAGATGATTTTAAAGATGTGTTTCCTTCTGATTTACCAAGTGGCCTTCCACCAGATAGGGGTGATATAAATCATCCAATTGACATAAATAAGGATACACACCCTATTTCTAAACCACCGTATAGGTTAAGTGAAACACAACATCAAGAAGTTGAAAGACAAATTAAGGATTACCTTAATAAAGGGTTTATACAACCCAGTAATTCACTTTGGGCTTCACCAATTTTATTAGTAAAGAAAAAAGATGGTTCTATACGACTTTGTGTTGATATAGAGCACTTAATAAAATAACGGTGAAGAATAAATTTCCTATGCCCAGAATGGAAGATTTTTTTGATCAATTACAAGGGGCAAAATTCTTCACAAAGATAGATTTAAGATCAGGTTATCACCAAGTAAGAATTAAGGCACAAGATGTTCCCAAGACAGCATTTCGTACTAGATACGGGCATTATGATTTTTTGGTGATGCCTTTTGGTCTCACTAATGCACCAGCTACCTTTATGAAGCTGATGAATAGTGTTTTACGGCCCTATCTAGGACATTTTGTAGTAGTCTTCTTGGATGATATCTTGATCTTTAGTAAATCAAGAGAAGAACATTTGGAACACTTACAATTAGTATTCCAACTGTTAAGAACACATTCCCTTTATGCGAAGAAAACTAAATGTGAATTCTTTGCACAAGAGGTCAAATATTTGGGGCATATTATCTCGAAAGAGGGAATCAACATGGATCCAGAAAAAGTAAGGGCAATTATTGAATGGCCATCTCCAAGGAACCTGGAAGAGCTGCAGATCTTCCTAGGTTTATCTGGATTTTATCGTAGATTCATTCGAGATTATGCCAAAATAGCTGTTCCAATGATAGACCAACTTAAAGGGAAAGGAAAGAGCTTTAATTGGGGAACAAACCAAAATGAAAGTTTTCAAAAACTTAAGGTAGCTATTGCTACAGCTCTAGTATTATTAATAGTGGATCCCAATAAACCATTTGTGGTTGAAGCTGATGCCAGTGATAAGGCGATAGGTGCGGTCTTATTACAAGAAGGTCGACCAGTTGCTTTGAAAGCAAGAAATTAGACCGTGAAAAACAGAATTATTCTGTTTATGAGAGGGAGCTGTATGTAATAGTACATGCAATGAAGAAATGGAGGCACTATCTGTACGGTGCCAAACTTTTGATTTTATCGGATCATGAAAGCATTAAGTGGCTTAATGATCAACCGGATTTACACGGGCGTAAAGCCAGATGGGCCGAACTCCTTCAAGAGTTTGACTATGAGATAAGATATAGAAAAGGAAAGTATAACATAGTAGCTGATGCACTCAGTAGAATGCCAATCATTAATGAATTGAGTTTTACTAAGTTCACTTCCAACTTGCTTGAACCTTTAAAAGGGAAATGCCAGGTTGATCCGGCATATTCCAACATATGGGAAGCAATAAAAAATGGGGATCCAAATGAAAGTGCTTCTATTGAGGAATGAATATCTGAGGATGTTCAACAAGGAAATGGAGCATCAGGGGTTGCTCAGACTGGATTCAAGTGGAAGAATTTTACCATTGATAATGGTTATTTGCTCTACAAGGGTAGGGTATGTGTCCCAAAAGATATAGAAATAAGGCGCCAGATACTCTTTGAGTGTCATGATACCCCTAGCGCGGGACATCCAGGAGTTAATAAGACTTATAGTCTTATTAAAAGGCAGTTCTATTGGCCTGGAATGAATAAGGACGTCCTTGACTATGTGGTCAAATGTAATAAATGCCAGGTTAATAAAGCTGAAAGATTGAAAATGGGAGGGCTTCTCCATCCACTAGAGATTCCTTCGGGAAAATGGGAGAGTATCTCCATGGACTTTATTGTTGCTTTACCCAGAACACAGAGAGGGCACGACTCTGTGTGGGTGATTGTGGATAGGTTAACCAAAATGGCTAGGTTCATTCCAACTTCAACTGATGTTAAAACACCAGAATTGGCTAGATTGTTCGTAGAGAACATATACCGATTGTATGGCCTTCCGGCAAATATAGTTTCTGATCGGGATAGAAAATTTGATAGCCAATTTTGGCGTGCGGTATTTAGGAAATTGGATACTAAACTTAGCATCAGTACGGCGGATCACCCGCAAACTGATGGGCAAACTGAAAGGGTTAACCAAATCCTTGAAGATATGCTTAGGGCATACGTAAGTAAAAGGCAAACTAATTGAGAATAGTATCTACCGATAGCAGAGTTTGCATATAACAGTGCCAAGCACTCTTCCACTGGATATAGTCCATTTATGTTAATGTATGGGTTTCAGCCCAGAGCTCCTTTTGCAGTAGGACTGCATAAGGAAAAGGTTCAGGCAGCTAAAGATTTTTTGCAGGATATGAATAGTATGTTAAAATTTGCTCAAGAAAATATTAAAAAGGCTCAAAATCGAGCTTGAGCATATGCAGATCCTCACTGAAGAGACATCTCCTTTGAAGAAGGAGAATTGGTCTATCTTAAGGTGTCTGAACAAACTAAAACTATGAAAAAGGGACAATGTCCAAAGCTTTCACCAAGGTATTGTGGTCCTTTCATAATACTTAAAAAGGTGGGAGAATTGGCTTACAAGCTCCAACTACTTGTTGGTAGTAAAATACATCCAGTTTTTCATGTAAGTAAATTAAGCAAGAAGCTGGGTGATTTGGATAATCTAATCTTAAATGATGATATTGAGGAGCTATTAAATGACCAATCTAATCCACATGAACCAGAAAGAATATTAAATGTTCGTAATAGACGAACAAGGAATACTATTTATCAAGAATGTTTGGTTAAGTGGAAAGATTGTTCAGAAGAAAGCTCAACATGGGAGCGAGTAAGTACTTTAAAGAAAAGGTTTCCCAATTTACAGTTTGACCTTCCAAGTATCATTTTCGAGGACGAAACCGATTCTTAAGGGGAAGGAAATGTGACATTAAAGTGACATTAAGGTCACAGACATTAATGTGACATTTAATGTGACATTAAGGTAAATCAAGGGGAACATGCACGAGGATGACCGTTCGGGCTCTTGGGCACCCGAACGGGATTTAGGGGAGCCTAGAACCAAAGAGAGTCCAAGAATAGTAGGACTCACCAAGGTTTGACAGCTTGCAATCGGATCACGATGGGCCTGGCCAGCAATAAACTAGGCAAGGCTGGGAAGTGAAAGGATTGCTCGTGCTCATTTCTTCTGACTGCTTTTCCTCTGGCTTTTATTGTCTTCTCAGAGCCGTGTGACACATTATTTGCTTGGTGCTGATTTTGTAGTGCAAATGGATCATCAAACACTAAGATACTTTCTCACATGGGCTAAATTATCAGAGAAACACATGTGTTGGGCAAATTTCCTGTCTACGTTTCATTTTCAGATAGTGCATGTGGAAGGCAAGAAGAATGTAGTTGTAGATGTTTTATCTCGCAAACCATAGGTGTCAGTTGTTTTAGTTTCTTATCATCATGAATTGGATGATATGAAAGAGTAGTATGTTGATGACGAAGATTTCTTTGAAATCTATGAACAGTTGATCAATGGCCAACGTCATGATCATTATGTGTTCAAAGAAGGTTTTATCATGATGGATGGAAGACTATGCGTTACAAAACAGCTAAGGCTAAAAGTTTTATTAGAAAGTCATGCTCCACCGTATGCAGGACATCGTGGTATAGATGCTACAGTCAAAGTGGTAGAGATTTTCTTCTATTGGCCAGCCTTGAGATCTAATGTTGATGCATATGTCAGATCTTGCCTTGTATGCCAAAAGGTCAAATTTGATAGACAGAAGGCACCAAGGTTATTGCAACCAATGCCTATTCCAAAAAGGCCATGGAAAAGTATTGCCATGGATTTCATTTTTGATCTTCCATGAGCTTCTTCAGGGAATGATGGAATCTGGACTATCATTTGCAGATTCAACAAACATGCACATTTCATTCCTGTAAGGAAAAATGTTAAGTTAGAACACATGGTAAAGATATTTATGCATAATATCTTCAAGTTCCATGGAATGCCACGGTCAATTGTCAGTGACAAAGACCCAAGAATGACTAGCTTGTTTTGGAAAGCATTGTTTGAAAACATGGGCACTACGCTGAAATTTTCATCTTCTTTCCATCCACAAACTGATGGACAGTCTGAAGAAGCAAATTCGACTGTTTTAGATCTACTGAAGTATTGTGTTTCAGATCATAAGACTTCTTGGGAACACTACTTGCCATTGGTTGAGTATGTATACAATAATATAGTGCACTCATCTACTGGCAAAGCACCTTTTGATATTGTGGAAGGTGGAAAGAAACTGCCTTTCATTTCGCAGACAAAAAGAAACATTTTTGAAGTAGATCATTATGTAAAAGATTGGGAAGAAGCATATAAAAAGGTCAAGTATGCCTTAGAAAAGTCACAAGCTAAACTGAAAAGACTTGCTGATAGTTATCGTTGGGAACTCTTGTTCAAAAACAATGATTGGGTCTTAATGCGTTTTGAAAAAGCACGTTTGAGAAAACAGAATTGCAAGGAACGTTGTTTCCAAAGCTGAGCATGCGTTACTAGGGCCCTTTTCAAGTCTTAGAGAAGATCAATGACGTGGCATATAGGTTTAAATTGCCAGAGAATTGGAAAATTCATAATGCATTCCATGTGAGCCTATTGAGGTCTTTTATTGGTGAAGTGCCAAAAGATATGGTTCAAGAGGAACAGCCTGAAGTAGAGGAATTAGATGGGATTTTAGTTTCTGAGTAGATCTTGGCACATAAGGATAGGAAAGTGAAAGGTAGAGTTATAAGAAGATTTTTGGTGAAGTTCAAGAACTATTCACCAATGGATGCCAAATGGATGGAAGAGGCTGAATTGGCAGATTCGCCTCAATTATTGTAACTTTACCGAGAAGCTTTCTTGCCAGAACCTATAGTGACTCAGAATGCTTTTTGAAGCAATGTACATTCTCTATTGTATAGTTAAATACTGCATCTCATTGAATAATGCACAATGTATGTTTATACTTAGCATTAACATGTGTATCATTGAATGAAATCTTAGTGCTTTGAAGTTGTATTTGTTACACTTTAGTTGAATGATTATACATGTTGTGACACTAGTAGTTTGGGGATACATGCTATCGCCCTGTGTCGCATCCGGAAACATGTATATTAGAAAGGCTCCTAGTAACCATAGTTGGATACAGGATGTGATTCTCCACCTATGTGAGACATTGAACTTGCAATGGCACAAATGGTAGTGGGAAAACTCCTACCATTGCTCCGTGTCATTTGTTAGCAATTGATACATGCGATGGCACTAGTAACATGGAGAATCTTGTTATCGTCCTGTGTCATCTATTAGCACATGTGGCATGCAATCAAGGTCGCTTGCTTCTTTCAAGAGGGGGGTATGCCACTAGGTGGTGATACTTTTTGCAATCGCTTTCCTTATTCACTTATATAAATATTTTATTTTTCTTTTATTTAGTTGCTGTTGCTTTTTACCCCCAGAGTTCTCTTGGATTAAGTCGGGATCTTTGCATGGCCAGAAGAGGCAGTCATTGGGATAAATTGGACTAATGGTTTGTTTGAGCCTTGGGACCGGTTCCATATTGAATAGGCACTGAAGAATAGAATGATAGTGGTGTGGGATTGTGTGCTCGAGCCACTGGAGATGGTGCAAGCGGTCTATGACTCACATAAAGCGGTAGTTTCTTCAATTAACACTTGGACTTTATACACACACACATAAATAGAGACATCTCTCCCTCGCTCAACACCAGATTGGCCCCGAAGACTGGCACCCCTCTCGGTATTTCTTTATCAATTAAAAGATAGAAAATTACAAAAATGGTAATGTTCCAAAATACATAACTTGTGAACAGTTGGTTTTCATATCTTCTAAGTAAATCCCAGCTGCATAGGAACAATACAACATGTCTAGATCAACATCCCTTACTGTCTAGCATGTGCAGAATTCACTGTTCTTACTGTCCAGCACACTGTGCTTACTGTTCAGCATGTGCAGAGTTCACTGTTCTTCTTCAGCATGAGCAGAGCTCACTGTTCTTACGATTCAGCATGTGCAGAGTTCACTGTCCTCATTCAGCATGAGCAGAGTTCACTGTTCTTATTCAACATGAGCAGAGTTCATTGTTCTTACGATTCAGCATGTGCAGAGTTCACTGTTCTCATTCAGCATGAACAGAGTTCACTGTTCTTACGATTCAGCATGTGCAGAGTTCACTGTCCTCATTCAGCATGAATAGAGTTCATTGTTCTTATTCAGCATGAGCAGATTTCACTGTTCTTATTCAGCATGGACAGAGTTCACTGTTCTTACGATTCGGCATGTGGAGAGTTCACTGTCCTCATTCAGCATGAACAGAGTTCACTGTTTTTATTTAGCATGAGCAAAGAAAACACAGAATTGTACCTTCGATGGAATCAATCCATCTTGCAAAGCATTTCTTTTGAGAATAGAGAGAGAGGTGATCAAAAGGAGCAAGCTCTACCTCCATGCTTGAGTCTGAGACATAGAAGTACTCTCCATGGCTGGTTTTCTTGCAGCAATCTACCCTTAGCTCCTCAAAACTTCATTCTCCCATCTGCCCCTTATATCTATTACGTTTTTTTTAATGCTCTCTCTCTCTCTCTCTCTCTCTCTCTCTCTCTCTCGGGAATTTGTGCCACATGGCATATATGTAACAATTTTCCCGTTTAAACCTTCCGGTCTAAAATTATCCATGATTGGTGCAAAATTTGACCTCAGCACAGACCAAAGAATTAATCCTTGTGTAAAAACGAAGACAATGACGCGAACAGATTCTAGGGTCCAAAAATAGTAATTTCCTAAATTTTAGGGATAGTGACCCTTGCATTCCTCAAGTTGTTCTGTGCAACTTTTATCATTGCGACTACATCAAAAGTGTAATGTGGCTCAGTTACAATGACTTTTATTCCGTGAGTATTCTTACATGTGCATCTTCTATTTTGGCCAGGCTCATTGTGCTGCACCATTTTCAGTGGCTAAGCACACAGTCCCAAACCATAGGCATTCTATTCTTCAGTGCCCATTCAATATGGAACCGGTCCTAAGGCTTAGACAAATCATTAGTCCAATTTATCCCAATGGCTGCCTCTTCTAGCCATGCAAAGATCCCGCTTATTCCAAGAGAACTCTGGGGGTAAAAAGCAACAGCAACAAAAGAAAAGAAAAATAAAATATTTATATAAGTAAATAAGAAAAGCAACTGTAAAAAGTATCACCACCTGGTGACAGATGGTGCAGGATAATGAGCCTGGCCAAGACAGAAGATGCACATGTGAGAATGCTCACGGAATAAAAGTTATCGTAACTGAGCCACATTACACTTTTTAATGTGGTTGCAATGATAAAAATTGCTCACAACAACTTGAAAAATGCAGGGGTCACCATCCCTAAAATTTAGGGAGTTACTATTTTTGGACCCCAGAATTTGTTCGTGTCATTATCTTTGTTTTTATACGAGGATTAATTCTCTGGTTTGTGCCGAGGTCAAATTTTGCAACGATCATGGAGAATTTTAGACCGGAAGGTTTAAACGGGAAAATTGTTATACATATGCCATGTTTTACAATTTGGGCACAAATTCCCAAAAGAGAAAGAGAGCATTAAAAAAAAAACGTAATAGGCAGGAGGGGCAGATTTGAGAGTAAAGTTTTCAAGGGCTAAGGGCAGATTGTTGCAAGTACATCAGCTATGGAGAGTACTTCTTCGTCTCAGACTCATGTACGGAGGTAGAGCTTGCTTCCTCTGGTCAACTCTCTCTGTATTCTCAGAGGAAATGCTTTGCATGATGGGCTGATTCCATCGAATGAACAGTTCTGTGTTTTCTTTGCACTTTTGCTGAGGCAAGAGCCTCATCGTCCAGGTTCAGGAGCAGCTGATAGCTTCTCCAATGCAGGAACTAAAGAAAGTGATGATCACACCACACGGAAATAGTGTTTTCAGCTCTGATTTAGTGGTGTTTGTCGGACTGTTTTACTGTTGGAATGATGCCAGGGTCAAAGGGCTTGTAGTCCAACTGGTACGGAACAGATTTGGAATGGAATAAGGCTGAGAACAGGTCAAGAAACAAGTTAAAATAGTAAATACAGAGTCTTGTAGATTGCAATTCTGCACTTGAATTATTGAGTTATGCTCACAGAAAATGTTTTCCTACTTGGGATGTTGTTCTGGATATGTTGGACAGTAAAAAAAAAATAGTAAATACAGAGTTCTGTAGATTGCAATTCTGCACTTGAATTATTGAGTTATGCTCACAGAAAGTGTTTTCCTACATGGGATGTTGTTCTAGATATGTTGTACTGTCCTTATGCAGCTCAAATATGCTCAAAAAAGATGAAAGCCAATTGTTCACAGGTTTTGTACTTTGGAACATTTCTTTTTTGTAACTTTCCATCTTTTAATTGATAAAGAAATACCGAAAGGGGCGCCGGACTACGGGGCGAATCTGGTGTTAAGCGAGGGAGTGAGGTCTCTGCTTGTGTGTATGTGAAAAGACCATGTATTAATTGAAAGAACTATTGCTTTATGTGAGTCATAGAGCGGTTTCACGTACACTTGATAAATTGGTTACCGAACAGGTCTTTGGGGGGGAGAGTCCCTCGAGAAGTGTGGTCGGATAAGCCACCTTTGTATGCACACTTGAGAGTGTTTGGCTACGAGACATTTGTGAACATACATAAGGAACAACACAACAAATTGGAGCCAAAGTCCTATAAATGCATTTTCCTAGGATATAGTGATGAGAGTGAAATGGATATAGACTATGGGATCTTGAGAAAAGGAAAATTGTACGCGGCAATGATGTTATCTTCCGGGAAGATCGTATGCATAAATAGCCCGAAAAGATTGAGGAAATCAGAAGAATTGTGTTTTGAGAAGAAATACATGTAGGATAGGAAAGAGTGCTTGCTGTACAACAACAAATACCTACTGCAAATGACCCTATAAATATAGGGAATGATGCTGAAATTGATCAACGAGAAGTTGACCATGAGATACCACAGTTTCAACAAGAAAATGTACCATTAGAATAGTTGGAATAGGCAGGACAACATGCGAAACCATTTGAATAGCAAGGTGTTATGCAGATTTGCACGTTGAATAGCCAACAAACACTAATCATTAGGTCCGTAGGTTGACCAAAAATACTAAACAACCAGATAGATTTGTCCTTGGTACAAATTATATTATTGATTATGTGATGTTAATAGACTGTGGTGAACTTATGCTTCAAGGAAATAATGGACAAAGAGGACAGTAAGAAATGGCATAAAGCTATACTGTGAGAGATGGAATCTCTAAAGAAGAACGATACTTGGAATTTGGTGCATTTGTCCAAAGGGCAAAAAGCCCTACCATGTAAATGGGTTTACAAGATGAAGGTCACTTTTGGTTTCTTAGCAAAGTACAAAGCACGACTTGTTGCAAAGGTTTACAAGTAGGAATATGGGATTGACTTTGACGAGATCTTTTCTTTTGTAGTTAAGATGACTACTTTGCAAACCATATTGGGCTTGGTTGCATGTGAGAATATGGACCTCATATAGATGGATGTAAAGACTAATTTCTTACATGGTGATCTGGATGAGGACATATATATGCTGTTAGAGTTCATAGCCTGTTTTTTAGGCAGCGGCACAGCTGGTCCAGCAGTCGGACCAGCTGCACAGTCGGACTGTGCAGTCGGACTGCCACGTGGCAGTCCAACTGCCTGCAGCCATTTTTATTAGGCTGCGCCCCATTTTTGAGCCCCGTTCTAGGTGATTTTTCGCCTATTTATTGCTGACGTTTTCAGCAGTCTGCCCACTATTCTCTGTCGCAGATTACAGACCGGTGCCGTGCAGATTTCTGTCTCTGTTCACAGATTTCAGACAGCAGACAGTGCAGACTGCAGCAGACTTCGAGGTGGACAGCAGGTCGCATCGTCGAGGTGGAGACACGCAGTCCAGCGCACTGCGCCCGTGTATATCTTTGTATTCAGCATTCTCTATACAGCAGATCTTCATTGTACACTGTCTCTTTCTCTCCCTTTTCTCTCTGCGTTCTCTCTCTCTCAGTCCTACGCTTCCGCACCGCTGCACTTTGATATGGTATCAGAGCAGTGTTTGAGGGCTGACTGAGCGCAGAATCAACCTGAAGTGGAGTTTCCATCGCGACACAAATTTGCTTTTTTTTGCCTTTAAGGGCAGACAGGAGGGCTGCGCCTTGAAACAAGGCTGAAACGAGTGTGGGCGCACAGGAAAGGAGTACAGGTGGTGGATTTGCTGCTGTTTACTGCTGTTTTACGCGGAGAAAGTTTGAGTTTTCAACCTAAAAGTGCAGGTTTTGCTTTTTCATCGCCTCCGGCGGGTGAAGAAGCTTCGGGACGCGGAAGAGCCTTAGCAGGCTGAGTTTACCCAGTCAGAGGGGGCTGCTTTTGCGTTTGAGAAGGCATTGCAGGTGAAGATGTCTACAGAGATGGACTTGGAGTTCCAGGCGATTATGGACCGGAAGGTGCCTGTCCTACCGGCTCTTCCTACAGATCAGAAGCTCGACGGCGACAACTACCGCATTTGGCGCGTTATGATGTTGGCCATTCTGGAGTCCTATGATTTGGCGGAGTTGGTACAGGAAGATATTGACTGGCCTTCGGTAAGAGATGAGTCCAAACTCTCTTCCGATGCTCGTGCAGAGTTGGCCAGGGCCCAGTCTCATTGGGACAAACTGAATGCCAGGATTCGATCCTTTCTCTTTCTATCATGCACTACAGCCGTGATCGCTCACATCGAGCACTTGACGGTGGCTCGTGAGATATGGCTGGAGCTTGATCAAATGTACAATCGGATGACCCTGATGAAGAGGGTTTCTTTGGAGGTACAGATGCGGACCTTGTCCGTCAATAAGTCTTCTTCGCTAAGGGAACACATTAACAAGCTAAGGCAGCTACAGATGCAGGTTCAGAATGCGGGGAAGGCAATTTCCTCCGAAGACATGGCGATTACACTCTTGTCCCAGTTGCCGCCACGATTCGGTACATTTTACTCTGCCCTTATTGCTTCGGGGCGAGAGTCTACTCTTCGGTGGGAAGAGTTGGTTCCTATGGTCTTGGACCAAGAGGAACAGTTAAAGGGACAGAATGCTTCCAAGACGGAGGCGTTGACAGGTCAAGCCTCTCAGAAGAAGGGGAAGGACCAAAAGAAAAAGAAGGGGGATAACAAGTCCAAGAAGGACAAGGAGAAGGACAAGGACAAAGACTCCACATGCCATATTTGTGGAAAGACTGGCCATTGGAAGAAGGATTGCCCTGACAAAGACTCGAAGGACACCAAGAAGAAGGAAACCAAGGATTCTGGAGCGGTGGCTGCACCCTCATTAGCTGCATTTCTACATTTAGTTGTCATAAAGGACGCTTCACCAAATGCTTCTGATGCTGCGATGGCGGCTCCCCAATCTCGAGAGTGGATTATTGATAGTGGTGCCTCACGGCACATGACTCCTTCATCAGATGGTGTTGCCCAGCTGGGACCTTCGCGTGGGCAGGTTCTCATTGGAGACAGCTCTTCAGTTTCTATTGCAGGTCGGGGTAAGATGCAGCTTATTCCGGATGGACGAGGTGGCACCCATACCTCAGAGGTTTTGCATGTACCAGGATTGGGGTACCATCTCCTTTCAGTTCATAAGATTTGCTCCCTTGGTCTTTTGGTGGAATTTGACAGTTCTACTGTGCGAGTCCTTGATCGTGAATCGAGGAAGGTTCTATCATCTGGATATGAGGAGAACGGCATTTACAAACTGAAGTCTTCCACTGCCCTCTCTTCTCTTCTTCTTACCTCACAGTCACAATTTGAGTTATGGCATGCTCGGTTTGGTCACCTGAACTATGACTATCTTCGGAAGACGTCACGTGGACAGCTTGTTCGAGGGTTGCCGGATATAGTGGTGAGCCAGCAGCCATGTGTCTCCTGCATACGGGGGAAGCAGCATCGGGATGCCATTCCCCACACAGCTTCGCGGCGGTCTACTTCACCGATGGAGCTAGTATCTACGGATCTATGTGGCCCTATGAGGAATGAGTCCCTGCGTGGGAGCTCGTACTTCATGCTGATAGTGGATGACTACAGCAGGATGACATGGGCCTATTTTTTGGCACTAAAGTCAGAAGCTTTCTCGCACTTCAAGGATTGGCTTCTCTTTGAGGAGAACCGATCAGGCCGGAAGTTGAAGACCTTGCGATCCGACAAGGGAGGTGAATTTGTGTCTAATGAATTTGCTCGGTTTTGTGCAGATAGAGGAATTCACCAGGAGTTTGCCAATACCAATACTCCTCAAGAAAATGGTATTCTAGAACGGAAGAACCGCAGTGTGATCGAGATGGCGCGCACCATGATGGAGCACCGACAGACCCCTCAGGTTCTGTGGGCCGAGGCTGTGGCTACTGCAGTCCACATCCTTAATCGATCCCCTACTTCGGCCGTGGAAGGGATGACTCCATTTGAGGCTTATTTTGGGACGAAGCCAGATGTTTCTTACTTTCGGGTCTTTGGGTGTGATGCCTATGTTCACATTCCCAAGGCTCACCGTGACAAATTTGAAGCGGCTTCCCGAAAACAGGTATTTGTTGGCTACAGCTCCCAGTCCCAAGGCTACCGACTGTATGATCCCGTCAAGCGGGATGTATATACTAGCCGTGATGTGCGGTTTGTGGAGGTTCCGGCTTCTTCAACGGGTGAGGAGCATCCCGTTCTTGGAGATCCAGGGGAGAGTTTGGCTCCTTCTACAGTTCCACTGGAGCCTGTGCCGTTTGATTATGATTCTGTTTCTGACACAGAGTCTACTGTTCCACCGGATCCTTCTGAGGAGTTACCACCGGTGGACATTCCAGAGTCTTCTACTGATGGAGAACGACGAGGGGAGGTTCGGCCTCCTCGCTGGGCTCGTGACACACTCCGTGATTCAGGGATCGAGGGGGTTCCTGAGGAGTGGGAACCGCAGGATGGTCCGCGGCGGTCACGGAGGCACCAGACGCATTCTTCGGAGCTTGTTTGCTCCAATTATTGTTTGATGTCCCGAGTTATGTAGGATCGAGAGCCCACCTCCGTGAAGGAGGCTTTACAGTCCACCCCATGGAAGAAAGCTATGGAAGCTGAGTTGGAGGCTATTGAGAGGAATGGCACTTGGTCACTCGTGCCGCGCCCCCCGAAGAAGAAGGTGATTGGAGTCAAGTGGGTCTTCAAGACCAAATATCTCAGTGATGGTACTTTGGATAAGCACAAGGCTCGCCTTGTTGCTAAGGGTTTTGCCCAGCGCCCAGGGATTGACTGTCATGACACCTTTGCCCCTACAGCTCGTATGGCAACCATTAGAGCTGTTCTTGCTTTGGCTGGCCATAGGAGATGGCCTGTTTATCAGCTGGATGTGAAGTCGGCCTTCCTGAATGGTGATTTGAAGGAGGAGATCTACGTTGAGCAGCCTCCTGGCTTTGGTTCTTCGGATGGGAAAGTCTACAGGTTGAAGAAGGCCCTGTATGGTCTCAAGCAGGCCCTGCGAGCTTGGAACGAGAAGATTGATTCGTTCCTCCAGACTCAGTTGGGATATCGGCGGTCCAAGGCCGATCCGCAGTTGTATGTTCACACTTCCGAGGATGGTTGTGTGCTGTTTGTATTATATGTTGATGATTTGATTGTCACAGGTGATGATGCACAGTAGGTCCAGGAGACAAAGTCAGCTTTACATCGGACGCTCGAGATGACGGATTTGGGGCTACTCCATTTCTTTTTAGGACATGAGATTTATCAGTCTCAGAGGGGGATTTTTCTCTCCCAACAGAGATATGTATAGGAGCTCTTGGTGTCTTTTGAGATGGAAGATTGTCGGGCCCTCTCTACTCCTATGGATCCGAACTGGAAGGCCACTTCCCACTCAGCTTCTCCTTTGGCGGATGCTTCCCGCTATCGACAGTTGATAGGGTCCTTGATTTGGCTTCTCAACACGAGGGTTGATCTATGTTTTGCTGTTGGGCTCTTGGCAGGGTTCATGAGTGAACCTAAGACGGTGCATTGGCAGGCTGCTCAGAGGATACTTCGGTATCTGAGGGGGACGTCTGATTTGGGGATTCATTACCCCGCAGGGACAGATGGGTCAGATCTTGTACTTGCAGGTTGGAGCGACTCGGATTGGGCCGGTGACGTGGACCACAGGCGGTCTACAACAGGTTACTGCTTTACTTTGGGTGGCGGTGTTATTTCATGGAGTAGCAAGAAGCAGCCCACGGTAGCCCTTTCGTCTACTGAGGTGGAGTATCGGGCCGCATCTTCCACCACATGCGAGGTAGTGTGGCTTCGGAGATTGTTGGAGGAGCTTGGGTGCCCCCAGACTCGTCCTACATTGCTGCGATGTGACAATGAGAGTTGCATTGCCTTGGCAAGGAACCCTGTTTTTCATGCCCGGACGAAGCACATTGAGATTCAGTACCACTTCATCCGAGAAAAGCTTCTGGATGAGACCATCACTGTGGAATATTGCAAGACGGAGGATAATCTTGTGGATTTGTTTACGAAGGCGCTTCCTCAAGCTCTACTTCGGCAACATTCCAGATCCCTCAGGCTTCTGCCCTGTCCAGGCTCTGAGAGGGGGTGTTAGAGTTCATAGCCTGTTTTTTAGGCAGCAGCACAGCTGGTCCAGCAGTCGGACCAGCTGCACAGTCGGACTGTGCAGTTGGACTGCCACGTGGCAGTCCGACTGCCTGCAGCCATTTTTATCAGGCGGCGCCCCATTATTGAGCCCCGTTCTAGGTGATTTTTCGCCTATTTATTGCTGACGTTTTCAGCAGTCTGCCCACTATTCTCTGTCGCAGATTACAGACCGGTGCCGTGCAGATTTCTGTCTCTGTTCACAGATTTCAGACAGCAGACAGTGCAGACTGCAGCAGACTTCGAGGTGGACAGCAGGTCGCATCGTCGAGGTGGAGACACGCAGTCCAGCGCACTGCGCCCGTGTATATCTTTGTATTCAGCATTCTCTATACAGCAGATCTTCATTGTACACTGTCTCTTTCTCTCCCTTTTCTCTCTGCGTTCTCTCTCTCTCAGTCCTACGCTTCCGCACCGCTGCACTCTGACATATGCAACATCTAGAAGGTTTTGTGGCCAAGGGGTAGGAAAAGATGGTATGTAAACTCAACAAAAGCTTGTATGGCTAAAATAGGTATTGCGTGAATGGTATTATATGTTTGATACATTCATGCAATCTCAAGGATTTTAAAGGAATCAAGTGGATCACTGCGTATATACCAAGAAGACAGTAAATGACAACCTTATTATACTAGTTTTGTATGTGGATGACATGCTGATTGGTGGTAGGGATGTTCATGCTTTGGACACATTGAAGTAGAACCTGCACAATAATTTTGACATGAAGGATCTTGGTGAGGCAAATCACATTCTTGGCATGCGTATACTTAGGGGCAGATCGAATGGTCTTCTTTATCTGTCACAATAGGAGTATGTATCCAAGATTTTGCAACGTTTCAATATCGAGGGGGGGGAAAGCAATTGGTGTACCATGGCCTCCATATGTGAAACTTAGTGTGGAGGACAGCCCTACATATGATGATGAAAAGGTTAAAATGACCAAGAATTTGTATACTTCAGCTGTGGGTAGCTTGATGTATGCTATGGTTGCTACACGTCTTGACATAACATTTGCTGTGGGAGTGGTTAGTAGGTACATGGCACATCCTTCTAGTAAGTATTAGGAAGCAGTGAAAGTTATCATGAGATATCTTAAGGGCACAAAGGATTTGTGCATCTACTTTGGAATGCAGAAGGTATCTATCGTTGGCTTTACGGGTGCAAACTATGCTGGTCATGCTGAATGCAGAAAGTCTACTTCAGGGTATGTATTCACCTTCACAAGGGGGAGCATTTTCTTGGATCTCCAAGCTACAGAAGTGTGTTGTATTGTCTACTACATTGCTATCTCTAGAATGTATGCATGTTGTGTCTTTGTGATCATTGTGCAAGCTTGCACCTCCATCATTGTTGCTGTGAAGAAGTGAATTAGAAGGCCCATGGTGGGCCCCTTACAATCACTCATACACAACATTCTATAAAAGTGAGTCATGGCAATCACAATGGCACAGATTTTCTGCTAAAATTGTTTATTGAGGCACAAGCGTTGCATGGCTTTGGCCTCCTTTTGTCTCACGCTTATTCCACTCATTCCATAGAGTGGATATCACTGCTTGGCAAAGAGTAGACTGCATCTCATAAAGGCGCTTTGACAACAAGCACATGAAAGCAAATCAAGTTGAAGTGGTTTTTTCATTTGAAGTGTGCTATGCTCGCAATGCGTTGCAAGTACTTTTACCTTTACTATGAAGAATGTGACAACTGATGTAGCTTTATGGACCACCCTCTTCACTGGCTTGAGCTTCTTGATGTTCTCCATGAGTAAGTCCAAACAATGACTTGCACATGGAGTCCATACAATCATAGGAAACTCGGCCTCAAGCAAGCAGTCCATGTGTCAATAATTGGATGGATTGTTGGTAACAACTTGTACCATATTTGAGGGGCCTACCTACTACCACAGTTCTTTGTTGAGAGAGAGAGAGTCAAGCTTAGAAAAGATTCAAGGATATATACGTGTTTGTGTGTGTGTGTGCATGTGTGTGTGTGTGTAGAGAGAGAGAGAGAGAGAGAGAGAGAGAGAGAGAGAGGAATGCTTCATGAATCATGATCATTTAATAAATTATAATATGGAACATAAAAGTTATAAAAGTAACAACTTTAAAAAGACAATGCATACCTCAGTGATGGCTTTTTGAATGTGGCGGTAGATGAATGTGCCCGTTGTTTTTCTCCCTCTCATGTCGGTGTCTATGACTTGCAAAAGGTATGTGCCAAGTGGACATGAAATGAGTATGTTGATATGCCCTGTTTCTTACAGTCACTCCATCCGTTGGTGAGAATGGAGAGCTGCACTTTGTCCATGCGGCTTGAATAGGATCAAGGGTTTTAAATCCTTTCCTCTTCATCAATCTTCTTATTCTCATGTCGTTATAGATGACACTGGTCCACCTTTCGCATGGACCCACATTGGCAATGGCTTTTACCATCCTCTTCCATTGCTCTTTCTTTAGGATATTGAATACAAGATTTCACTCAATCATGGTTTCTTATGGTCACTCATGATGCCGATGGAGGCTTCAAGCTTGGAGGTTCGGGTGGGGGAGAGGAGAGTCAGAGAGGTGTTTGAGAAAGAGAGGGAGCGTGAGAGGCTTGACTCTTGAGAGAGAGGGAGAGGGTTGGGGGAAAGAGGGAGAGTGACATGCTTGAAGGAGAGAGAGGAAGTAAGAGAGGCTTGATAGATTTATGCTTGAAGAGGAAGGGGGTGGGGTGGAGAGGAGAGGAGAGAGAGGAGAGTGAAAGCTTGATTGCCAAGGCCAAAGATTCAAGTGAAGCTTTGGAGAGGGAGATGAGAATTCTTACTGACTTGGTGTCGATTCTGGAAGCATGGAGCACCTTTTATAGACTAGAGAAGAGTGTGGGAGAAGAGAGGGATTCATGACTCGAGCATAGAGATAGATCATGGCTGGATTCCAAGGTTGAAGGGTTGAAATGATGGAATCCAAGGGCCCAGGCTAGAGCTTCAAGTGTGCGAAGTCAAGGAGTCAAAGTTGAAAGAAGGGTCAAGGCTGAAAGGCTGGCTAGAATCCAAGGGGTGCTAGGTGAGGTGTGCACAGCCAGAAAAGGGGGGTGGAATGTGGTATCCAAGGCCTAGATACTCCCTACAGTGCCATGTAGGCGCCAACATTTATAAAATGTGTAGTTGGGACATGGTCTAGTGATGCTGGAATGCATGTAGATGCGGTGGCAAAAGCTAGTCTGTTTTTTAATACAAAATTGTACAATATGCACACCGTATTGTAAGAGCAGTAGGGTATGGACAGGTTCGTATGTCGTACGGAGGCAACTATGCTTTATGTACAACTTTAATGTGGACTTAGAAAACAAATTTGAGTCCGACTTAAGAAACAATTAGATTTCAAAAACAGTAGGTAGTAACTTGTGAGGTTTATGAATCATAAGAGTACCATACCGATCAATCACGTCTAATCAATGAACCATTGTTCATGATTAAGTTAACTGTCATAATCCCATTAAACATTTAAATGACAAGTAATTAATTGCAAATCTAAACAGTGCACAATCTTATATATAAGCTATAACATGTGGGAGTTCCAAAGTAAGGTCCAAAATTATTTGCAAAAAAAAAAAGGCTCTGTCATGCAAAGCACTTTGGAGCAACCACAATGACAAAGGCCTTCACATCTGTCCACAAGTCCTCCAAGCAAAACCATTGAAGGTTTTAGCTTCTTGTTGGCTAGTGGTGGACTCCCCTTCAAGCCACTCTTGGAATTCATTAGAGACCATTGTCTTTTGGATGTTGTTGTGGATGTCACAGATGTGAGAAAAAGCCGTGTAGCTGCAAATCATGTCTTCAATGGCTTCTTCAACTCAGAATCCGAGCATGAGTGATAAATCACAGGTAGGTGTTGACGAAGAGCGTGATCAACAATCCTTTTTACCCACACTAATTTGCAATATCTTCCATGAAAAGGTCTAGGCAATGAAAGTCCATTCCATGGATGAAAACTTGTCCTTAAGTTTCCATTGCATAGATGCGCAATTAGAGGCATCGTCAGTGACCATTGGATTTTGTTTACTGGACCAACTTATATGCAGATTGCACATGATACAAAACATGTAATTTGTAAGTGATCATCAACTCATTACAATTGGGTATTCATCTTAGTTTTTGCCTGGTGTTCCCTTTTGCACATGATGTCCTTTCAGCTTTCACTCACAACATGCAATAGGGATCCTGATGATGGTTTGGTCTTAGGTAACAATTATTTTTAGTGGATGACTCTTTGATTTCAAGCTGTGAGACAATTGACTTTCTGATGTTCCATTTTTATATCAGGTGCTCAAAAAACGGAGCAGTTAAAAGACCAACTGAAAGACTTCTTAAGTGATTTGAAGTCTCAGGTATGTTTCTGTCTTAATTAGTCCTTGTTTTAGTTGTCAAGAAGCCAACACACATCTTGCACAACTCTTCTTTTCATACCATTTCTTTATGGTAAAGGCAAACAAATAGTTTCTAGTTTAGGCTTGCTGTGAATTGTGGATGCCTGAATGAGTACTGTACAATGCCGCATTGATTTGAGTATAAAAGGTCAACTGATTTTCATTTTATAGTCAACTTTTAAGGGATTTCACAAGCACACAATGTATTCAGCCTGAACTTATATTTTCTACATGTGAAGAGTATCGACTTTGCTTGGCTTACATAATTCAGTCAGTAATCTCAAATGTGGCCATGTGACAAAATAAGTGCTGACGTACTAATGGAGCATCCACGTAACATGGATCCGACTCCACATGCAGATGTAAACTAACAACATGAGATTTGAATCTTTGATGGCATCTCTCATTTGTTTCAACCGAATCATAGGAATATTGGATGGTGTCTTAGTCTTCCTTGCAAAGCCAACCTAGCCTTTGCATGGCTGTTTTTGGCCCTTAATCATGAGTTGGATTAGTCCATTTTACCTGTTGACTGGGCTGGGAGTCAGGGAAAAGTTGAGTCAGCCCAGGAATTTTGGCTAAGCATCTTGCACAACTCTGCTTTTCATACCATTTCAGTATGGTAAAGGCAAACAAATAGTTTCTAGTTTAGGCTTGCTGTGAATTGTGGATGCCTGAATGAGTACACTGTACAATGCCGTGTTGATTTGAGTGTAAAAGGTCAACTGGTTTTCATTTTATAACCAACTTTTAAGGGATTTCACAAGCACACAATGTATTCAGCCTGAACTTATATTGCTACATGTGAAGTGCATCGACTTTGCTTAGCTTACATAATTCAGTCAGCAATCTCAAATGTGGCCATGTGACAAAATAAGTGCTGCCATACTAATGGAGCATCCATGTAGCATGGATCCCGATTCCACATGCAGATGCAAACTAATGACATGAGATTTGCATCTTTGATAGCATCTCATTGTTTCAACCGAATCATAGGAATATTGGATGGTGTCTTAGTCTTCCTTGCAAAGCCAACCTAGCCTTTGCATGGCTGTTTTTGGTCCGTAATCATGAGTTGGATTAGTCCATTTTACCTGTTGACTGGGCTGGGAGTCGGGGAAAAGTTGAGTCAGCCCAGGAATTTTGGCTTAGCATGTTAACTCTTGCTTGATTTTACTGCTAGGATCTTGCACACAGTCATTTGACTAGTGTAAAAAAATTGTTCTCTCATGACACAGTAAGGCTTACTGTAGTATATTTTGCTTTAAATAGTTCAAGCCAGAATTGTCTTAAGTGACACTAAAAGCAGTGTGTGTGTTTGCAGACATCAAGTGGCTCGAGGAATGACTTGAAGTGATAAAGGAAGAGGTTTTTTTTTTGGAACATGAATATGGGTGATGAAATGATCTGTGTTTAAAGTTAACCAGCTATAAGGGCATTGTATATTGTCATTAAACTCTGTTGTGTAGTAATCATGACAAGTCTAGCTGACCTACCAGCTTCTAGGCATGGATTCTTTTGATGGGTGAGGTTTGTATGGACTTCATGCTCTGCTTAAATCTTTTTGAACTTCAACGTATGCTGTTTGGATTAGTGCTTTGTGTTGCAAACACATGATCAACTCATGGGTTGATCTAAGTTCACGGATTTGGCTATGTTAGCAGCCAGTTAATACGGATCTTTTGGAGTATTCAGGCCATTTTCTGGCCTTTTAAAGATGCTCCCATTTTGATGATATATGTTGCAATTTTGTTTTTTTGCGACTTTGTAACCTCATCAACAGCGAGTTTGTGCTCAAAGTTACATGAGTTTTAATAAAGCTGGCATGGATAACAATTCATAATCAAACTGTAGTATATGGACGTGTAACAGGTTAACTCACATACACATACTATGAGCTGAGATTCACAAACCTCGCAGAACTCTGTTAAGAGGTATGTTTTACACAGCTGAAGATCATTAGCACAATTTACAGAAAGATTGCTACTATTGTTGCCTCATTTCAAGATAAGAAACCCTTGGCATCAACCACCTCTTTTGACTGAAATGCCATAATCATGAAGTCCACTGGTGTAAGAACACAATATGTTATTTTGAAATACCTATAAAGGACATAAGGTTGGTCTCACCATGGAAACCCTATCATGGTAAATGAATGTCAAAGTGGAAAAAGTAGCTCGTTTAGACAACTATGGTTTTTATAAACAATGCTTAATCTTTCTTTTTTGTTTCCATTATAACCTTTTTTAGAAGGAAAAGAAGGGGAACAAGGGGAAGAAAGAAATGAGGAAAATGAAGTAAATTCACTATGTAGATACAATTCACCATGTGCACATCATTAAGAGTGACATCATTGAGATAAGTTGTAAATTTCACTAGCCACACTAATACATAGCCTTAGACAGCCATGCAAGTCGCTTTTGTCCAATGGCATATATAGCATCACATATATTTGTGGCACATTCTTTTTGCCAAATTTATTGCATAGAGGACAAAAACGACAAAGAGGAATGCCTACTTGGAGATGTGAGATTAAGTAGATTCGTGAGAGGTTCAACATTTGACACAAGAAGCAAGCCTAAAGGATGAGTCAACAAAATGACATATACAAAAAATAAGAAAATTGTGCTAGAAGACTATTATTTGAAGCCCTTGGCTTGAATTGTCCATAATGACATTTGATAGACATCAACAAAGCCATCAATAGGTGTTTGAGGGACATTGGGTGATTACACACACACACACACACACACACACACACACACACACACACACAGAGAACCATCCTCTAAGATGCTTCAAAGGCACATAAGGTAGACGACATATCAATGTTTTAATTGCAATCCACTTTAGGGTGCCATGGACACACACACAAAATTGAAGTGCTAAAGCTACAAGGGTTGCTAAATACGTAATGACCCTAAAGCAACTTAGTGCTTAGGCTTTTTGAACTATTTGCGGTGGCTTTGTTGCTTTCATAAGACATTGGTTTTTCCTCTTTCTTAGTTGCCCAATTCCACCTTGTCATGTGGTGTAAGCTCATTTGTAATCCACATTTTGGTTCATTTGAATGTTTTTGATTGCTTTATGCTTCAACATTGTCTTGTATGTCTCCAAAGTCCAATGCTATTTGATTAATCCCTTGCTTGGTGATATGCTATGGTACCTCCCATTTAAACTCTTACTTTTTCAAGTTGGCTTGATTTTGGTCTCTAGTATATATGAGTTTGAACATGTTTAATGGCCTTCATCATCTAGTTCCTCATGTTTTTTCATGCACCTAGTTAGAGGGGCCTTCTAGATGTGTATGTGATGCAATCTTTTTTTGCAATGTAACTTCATTAACATTAATCTTATAGTGGAAAAGCTACTTTTGTGGAAATTTAGACCGTCTACAAAAAACTCATTTCGTTCTCCACGGTAAAGATTAAGAATAAATAGTTTCAAGGGAATGTGGCTAACACAAGAAAGTAGTTTTAAAAAAAAGGGCCAAAACGAGTTTGGAAGTATATATATCTATATTCACCTTTGTGACCATTTTTTGAGAAAAATAAAAATTTAGTGCTTCTAAAACCATTCCACAATTTCTTTTATAAGGTGAAAGCTATAATTTAAAAGTACTTGTGATATGTGCTATAGATTTTCATTAAGAGAATTGCAATCAACTAAGAATGGTTGACTTGTTTATCAACTCCAAATAGCTATAGCTTTAAAAGTACTTGTGATATGTGTTGAGAATAGCAAATGATGCTTAACATGAATGCCCATAGAGGTTGGATGTGTGCCCAAAAGAGGCTTGCCCATAAGTGGCTTTGTATGTGAGAGAGAGAGAGAGAGAGAGAGAGAGAGAGAGAGAGAGAGAGAGAGAGAGAGAGAATGATGTATGCTCTAGGAGTAGATGTCCAAAATCCCATAAGCATAGATAGGAAAAGTGGTACTATCCACAAAACTATAAAGGCATGTACTTGATACTCATTTCAATGTAATGGTACTATCAATTGAGTCACTTAAGATTGTCTTTATGAGTCCAAGCTAATCTATCTTGGAACCTAATTCACTTGAGTTACAATCTCTTCCCTCTATCGTGTATTATGTGTTTGATTTGTGTCCACCATAGCTAACTAGCTCTAGATCCGGATTTCTCAACATGGTATCAGAGCCAACTGAGCTAGTTGGTTAGTGTGTGCACTTTTCTCAAACTCCTTTATCATCTTTATCCATCAAAGCTATCCACTACAGCATAAGAGGAGAAGGATCTCAAGAGGTTCAAGATTGTGGAGCTCAAGAGAAGAGACGACATAGAAGAGAAGAGCTTGTACTTGACTGCTCCTAGTCAAGTCCATTCTATAGACCAGAAATTTCACTTCTTTCAATTCAGCATTTAACTCTGCAAGGTTTCTGACTTTTTGGTGAAGGAGGCGTACTTTCTGAATAGATTGCTAGAGAGAGGGAGAGCTCGCAGTGATATTTTTACCCATAGGTCATCTAAGAGGTCGGAGAAAGAATGATGGTGGGTATCTACTACTAAGGCTACTTACTACCTAAGGTATGTAGTTGTTCTTGCAATAGAAGAAGAAGAAGGAGAAGACGACTGCTGTTAGAGAAGAAAGAAGGGAAGACTACATCTGCGTTTAGCTTGCTTTCATCTCGTTGCGAAGAATCTCTAAGGCGGGCCTTGTAGTCACCAGATCTGACTGATCCCTCTGTCCATGCTCCCACCATCATGTTCTTGTTCAATTGGTTTTACGGTATCCTCGCCTCCCTCGGGCTATGGCAGAAAGAGGCCAAGATTTTGTTCCTCTGTCTCAACAACACTAACAAGACAACGCACCTGCTCCAGCAAAACAAGAAGATGCGAAAGATGCCAACCTCGACGACAAAGTAGCTGATCTGAAGATGATTGGATATGCTGATTGTAATAATGCGACTGTAAATTGTGACAAAAATTCTATTGACATTAAGCATGAGACACCTATTGAACCCTTTGAACCTATTGACCTTGTTGCATACAAAAGTAAGTCGAATTTGGACTCTCAGTCTTCAGGAGAGGGCAAGCCAAAACTGCGTTCCCAATGTCCCATCAGAGGGAAAGGTCAAAGTGGAATCTCAGTCTTTAGTAGATGGAAAGCTCGAAGTGGAGTCGGCAAAGCCAAAACCGGATTCTTGTCTCTTGTCAGAGGGTAAACCAAGAGTGGATACTAAGTCTTTAGCAGAGGGGAAAGATGAATTGATCCGTGAAGGCTACAACAGTGGAACAAGTTATGGGTGTGTAAGCTTTATTGGGTTTCTTCCTGCTTCCTCTCCTCGTCACAACCCAAATGCCCAGTGCCGCCTGCAGTTGGATGTTATTCCTCACTCCATTTTTTTCTTCCTAAAGGCTAATGTTAAGGTTAAAGCCCTAACTTTTAAAGGCCATTCACACCTACACTTCTCCAAAACCAGTCAATTTACACCTTTTGCATTCGATAAGAGTTGCCTACATGATCAAACGATCAATACCAATGTAATAATGAGCCATGAGCTCAAGCCAAATAAATCTCACAAATCATGTACCTCAAAATCTATGTCATGTATGACAAAAGAGAGCTTGTCAAGTCAAAACAATCATAAAAGCCTGAAGCAAAAAGACTATGTCAAGAAGACTAAAAGAGAAGAATCACGCACCAACAAAAAGGATAAGAAGCACAACGAAGAAAAAGAGCTTGAAGACAAAGACAACCAAGAAGATTCAAAAAAATCAAGAAAAGCAAAGAATGCCAAAGAAGCATAAAGAAGATAAAGAACTTTCTGTTGTTGACAACAAAGAATTTTCCATAGTGGATCTCCCTTAGTGGATCGTGTTTCCCATAGTGGATGTAAAAACCCTACCAAGATGTAAAGTTTCAAGCCTTAACTTGACTAGGCTGCCAAAGAGCTAGTCTCCTGGTCCATGTCTACATGTAGGGGGGGCAAAAGTCAGCAAGGGTAGAGACTCATCATTTGAGGGGGGGGTGTTGAGAATAGCAAATGATACTTAACATGAATGCCCATAGAGGTTGGATGTGTGCCCAAAAGAGGCTTGCCCATAAGTGGCTTTGTATGAGAGAGAGAGAGAGACAATGATGTATGCTCTAGGAGTAGATGTCCAAAATCCCATAAGCATAGAGAGGAAAAGTGGTACTATCCACAAAACTATAAAGGCATGTACTTGAGACTCATTTCAATGTAATGGTACTATTAATTGAGTTACTCAAGATTGTCTTTATGAGTCCAAGCTAATCTATCTTGGAACCTAATCCACTTGAGTTACAATCTCTTCCCTCTATCATGTATTGTGTGTTTGATTTGCGTCCACAATAGCTAACTAGCTCTAGATCTGGATTTCTCAACAATATGTGCTATAGATTTTCATTAAGAGAATTGCAATTAACTAAGAATGGTTGACTTGTTCATCAACTCCAAATAGCATTGTTCAGTGTAGTGTTAATGACCTAAACAATGATGCTTATCATGCTTTTTTTATTTGCCTCCTTTGATTTAAGCTCTATGCTTGCTCTTGTATCTTCTTGTCATTTCCTTCATCTTAGTCTTTGCTATTAATCGTAGCCACCTCCATCACCAACTTTCTCTCCAGTGCAACCAAGTGCTTGGGTACTTCGACTACCAAGTATTTCAAGAACATGGTCTTTGCTTCCAAGTTGGTAAACTTGGTCAAGTAGTTGATTTTAATATCTAATAACATTGGTAAAGTTCACCGAATTTTGATATCACATCCATATGTTATTTTAAGTACAGGAAAATGGGACCCAAGTAGCTTAAGTAAATTTTCTAGAGAATTGTAAGACTAGTGATAAAGACTAAAAAGGTAGTGTCTATCAAGCCTTTCTTATTTGTGTCCTCCTCTGTTTTAATAACCTTTTGTACTTGTTGCACCTTGTTAGATCCATGACAAGGAAATTGATTATGTGTCGTGTTTGGGGTTGGAACTTATTTCTAACCCTCTCCCTTATGTGTTTCCCATGCACCATGGGGGAGGTAATGTAAATTTAAAAGAGCTCTTTTTTAGGTTTTGTTTGTGCACATTGTGTGTGTGTGTGTGTGTGTGTAGAGAGAGAAATAGATTGTCTATCAATTTTTATGTGAAGGTACTTGATCGACTAAAATTTTCACTCGTGGGCTGTGGAAACTCATGAATAGTAAGTATAATGTGCCATCTCTAATTGATGTTCACTTTGTGTCTAACCACATGGGCACACATCTCATACATGTTTGGGGGAACACCCCTTTTCCCTCAATGTCTCTAACCTTGCTAAACCAAGTATGCAACTCACAAAGGCATGGCTCAAGGATTAAACGATCTTTAGGATGAACATGTTTCCCTTGCAACAGCACATATTTTTGGTTGTATGTGTCCTCAGATCCTTTGGGATCAAGATGTTGATGATCAGGTAGCAGGACTCATACTTGTTGGAATAGTAAACGTTTTACATGGTATCAAAGCACTACTTATAGTTGCATAAAAGGTAAGAAGGACAATATATGTCAATTTTGTTAATATATGTCAATTTTGTTATTAAGGTTAGTGTGCATTTTTATGAAAATCTAAGCTTGCATTGACTTGTAAGCCTTTATGTAACCATATAAGGCTACTAGAAGTCTTAACTGTACATAATAAATAAGACCTTTCATGAGCTTGCTTGGCTCCTCCTCTGTTTTAACAACCTTTTGTACTTGTTGTTGCACCTTGTCAAATCCATAAAAGGCCATTGACTACGTCTTGTGGTTGGGGTGGGAACTTATTTCTAACCCTCTCCCTTATGTGTTTCTCGTGCACCATGGGGGAGGTTTTGTTTATGCACATTGGGAATGAGAGAGAGAGAGAGAGAGAGAGAGAGAGAGAGAGAGAGAGAGAGAGAGAGAGAGAGAGAGAGAGAGAGAGAGAGAGAGAGAGAGAGAGAGAGAGAGAGAGAGAGAGAGAGAGAGAGAGAGAGAGAGAGAGAGAGAGAGAGAGAGAGAGATTTTGTCTATCAATTTATATGTGAAGATACTTTATCGATTGAAAATTTCACTTGTGGGCTTTGTGGAAACTCATGAATAGTATGTATAATATCCCATCTCCAATTGATGTTCACTCTGTGTCTAACCAGATGGGCACACATCTCATACGTGTTTGGGGGATCACCCCTTTTCCCTCAATGTCTCTAACCTTGCTAAACCAAGTATGCAACTCACAAAGGCATGGCTAAAGGATTAAATGATCTTTAGGGTGAACATATTTCCCTTGCAAAGCACGTATTTTTGCTTGTATGTGTCCTTAGATCCTTTGAGATCAAGATGTTGATGATTAGGTAGCAAGACTCATACTTGTTGGAATAGTAAACGTTTTACATGAAGCACTACTTATAATTGCATAAAAAGTAAGGAGAACAATAAATGTCAATTTTGTTACTAAGGTTAGTGTGCATTTTTACGAAAACCTAAGCTTGTATTGACTTGTAAGCCTTTATGTAACCATATAAGGCTACTAGAAGTCTTAACTGTACATAATAAATAAAACCTTTCACGAGCTTGCTTGTCTCCTCCTTTGTTTTAACAACCCTTTATACTTATTGTTGCACCTTTTCAAATCCATAAAAAGACCATTGATTACGTCTCGTGGTTGGGGTGGGAACTTATTTCTAACCCTCTCCCTTATGTGTTTCTCATGCACCATGGGGGAGGTAATGTAAATTTAAAAGAGCTCTTTTTTAGGGTTTGTTTGTGCACATTGGGGAATGTGTGTGTGTGTGCATGCGTGTGTGTGGAGAGAGAGAGAGAGAGAGAGAGAGAGAGAGAGAGAGAGAGAGAGAGAGAGAGAGAGAGAGAGAGAGAGAGAGAGAGAGAGAGAGAGAGAGAGAGAGAGAGAGAGAGAGAGAGAGAGAGATTGTGTCTTTCAATTTTTATGTGAAGGTATTTGATTGATTGAAAATTTCACTTGTGGGCTTTGTGGAAACTCATGAATAGTATGTATAATGTGCCATCTCCAATTGATGTTCACTCAGTGTCTAACCACATGGACACACATCTCATACATGTTTGGAGGATCACCCATTTTCCCCCAATGTGTCTAACCTCGCTGAACCAAGTATGCAACTCACAAAGGCATGGTTGAAGGGTTAAATGATCCTTAGGATGAACATATTTTCCTTTCAAATCATGCCTTTTTGGTTGTCTGTGTCCTTAGATCCTTTGGGATCAAGATGTTGATGATCAGGTAGCAAGACTCATACTTGTTGGAATAGTAAACATTTTACATGGTATCAAGGCACTACTTACAGTTGCATAAAAGGTGAGAAGAACAATATATGTCAATTTTGTTATTAAGGTTAGTATATTAAGGTGGGTGAAGCAATGCATCCTAAATAATTGGGAGAATTGTATTGATAGAAGGTGGTAACCCCTTGTTGATTTTACATTCACCCAATCATCTATTCCAAAGCTTAGAAAACAAACATACCTATTAGATGGCTAGTATAAAAGGGGTAGTCCGTTATTGAGAAAGTAGGATAAAGTATCTTGTAATGGTAGAATTTTCAAACTACATCATTAGTTACCTAGTTATTTTTTGAGGTGCATTTTAAAACTGCTTAGTCATAAAAAATACCCCACTCCGGAGTTAAGAGATGTGTCTTACACAAGTTGTGGCACTCCTAATCTTGCGAACAATAGTGAGAAAGATGTGGTAGCTTTTTTGTGGCTTTCCCCTTCATACACAACTACCATGCTACACGATTTCCTATTGCCATATGTACTAACACAAAAACTTCATATGGACATCGCAACATCCTAGTGTACTCATGCATCATGCTTTAAAATTGTTTTTGGTATTCAACTTTGGATATAAGCATATGCTTAATTGTTCATGAGATTTTGAGCTTGGAATTTTATCCCCTCAATCACTTTTTGGTACTTAGCTTTACATAAACTTATATTCTTAAATAATTATTCTTTAGATTGTGAGCTTGGAATGTTGTGCTTAATTCTAACAAAAAAGAAAATGGTAGGTAAAATCTACTTAAGGCAATGAATGGTCAATAGTAAGTGTTACATCAAGCGCGCTATTCTTTTGGTATTAGAGTGTCATTATGAAAGCCAATTTGTCACTAGACTACTTGAACACATACTAACTCAATCTATGTCTATGTACACACATGTGAACCTGCTTTCTCTACATCCACACATACTACCTTTGTTAATGTTCACGCGTATATATGATTATACATACACGAATACTCATTAAATGAAACTAGGGTTTGGAGTGAAATAAGATAGAGCAAGGAAACTTCTAGCAAAAGATAGTGTGATGCACTAGGAGTGCAAAGAGTACTTTTCCCAACTTTGTGTTCATCATCCACGGTTGACACCGTGATCCCCCGCAATCAAACCACCACGTTTGCTTGTAAGAAGGCATTTTGCTAGAAAAGAGAATAGAAAGTAAGAGAGCTTTGAGAATGAAAGAGAGTAGTTGTATTCTGTTGGCACTTGTTACAATGCTTCTTGACCTCCCTCGTACTAATACTAATGTAGGCATGGAAGGCGTGTTCACATTGGACCAACTGATTTATTTTTTACATTTTTTTTTACAAAGAATAATATAGATGAGAATGCTACTCAAATATCAACCCTTCAAGCCATCGTGTATCACAAGCTATGAAGCACTGGACTGTCGTCAGTACCGTCTGCACCAGCATATTGTGAATGAGTCACGCTGACCTGCTCGCCTCTCTGCGCCATGCATCAAGCTGCTTCTGTATAACCGCCTATGATAACCACCATGGTAGCCTTTCGAATATAGCACTTCACTGGATTCAGCCATGAATATCTCTGTAACAACCCTCACACAATCTAGGCGATATGGATCGCATGAGCCTTATATGGATCATAAGAGATCCTACCTAACTACGGCTGACCTTGTGCGCCTGCAAATAGCAACCAAGGCTGTTGTCGATCTGTCACAGGTATGTGGTGCCACTATCTGAGCATAGGACTGACAATAACCAGAGCAATACTTCACTTTGAAAAAATCCTTCACCTGTATAAATTGGTGTTCTTGGTAGCCACGATCTGAAGGGGCCTCATATCACTCTACTCATTTTGCCTCCTCTTCCTTCCAACACCAAGTAATAGTAATACCTTCCAAAAATCGAGGAGCCTTCCTGTTCTCCAGTGATCCATCCAGGTAACTTGACTACTCTTACCATCTTAATTTGCCTTAAATGGAACAAGGTTTTCTAAACCTCCTTCCTTTTTCCAACTTTAAAATAGTAATGGCATATGGTAAAAATTCATCACATGGTCGTTTATATGGTAATGACATATGTTTAGGAATATGCAATACTCATATGTTTTGCTTTGTCTTACTCCTTAGGATCTTCATACTAGAGAAAAATGGTCTTTTAAACTCAATAACTCCAACTCTAAGTAGAATGAGCTTATCACTTGATGCAACATAGAGAATTGTCTTTATGCCTCTCCCTCTCGCATGAGCAATAAAAAGGTGTGTCTTACACTGATGCCACACCCAATATCTTGGAAAAATTGGAGTAAAAACTATGGGGTTTCCCCTTCATACACAACTAACAAGTAACCCATTTACCAATTACCGTAGGTAGCTCTAAGATAGGCTTATCACTTTGATGTGATTGATAGATTTACATATTGCACATGTTAAAAAATGCATCATGTATTGGTTTACATGAGAATTATACATGTCTAAGAATATGTAGTTCTCACATATTTTGCTTAGACTTACACCTTATGAAACGTCTGAGGTTCCATCTAAAGCATACAACATCTTAGGTAGTTGCCCTAAAAGGCAGTTCCCACATACCACCTCCTAGAGTTCATGGAACTCTTGAGATTAGATAGTTGGGCACTCCTATGTCTACCTTGTAAGGAGAGAACTTGGCCAAGCTTACAAGAGGAATGATTTTGATATCTAAGGACACTCTAGGTCTCCTAATAGTATTCTACTGTCGAACATGATTGTACACTTATGTATATAGTCGAGTCTTGTGCATGGCATGTGCCGCACTTGGTTCAAAGAATATGAGAGATAAGGGGGAGTGTAGATCAATCCCTCTACCCATAAGATACATTCTCAACTCCACCCCCTTAAAATAGTGCAATGCTTGTTCTACAACCGAACCCTAGGAATTCATTGTATGTGGTTCTATTCTATTTAAGTTGCCATAAATGTTTTCATTGAGATAACGCCCTCTTGCTTCCCTCTCGAGGAGACATTCTTTAGTTTTAATTACCTAAGCTGACTTAAGTGAGACATATAAAATCGGCTTCCTTAATTATCCTTGTTAGCAATGTTTCCTTTATGTAACTTAAGTGCTAATACAAAAACATCACATAACAATATTTTCCAAACAAGCTGTTGGGGTTAAAGGGAACATGTACCTAGCTGCTTATATTTACTTGCATCTTGTACTTGCACATTTGTACATTGTAGGTGGTAGGCACTCATCACTATCACTTTATTTGTTATTCTTTTGGTGGCAATAGAATAAGGGAAGGCATGACACACATTGTAACTATTGGAGCTCCCACGCATCGGTCTCTCTCTTCTTGCTTGAACCTCCATAGCTATTGCTCTCTTCTTGCTTTCACTTTTGCTCCATCTTTCAATTGGTATCAGAGTGGGCATTTGAGGAGCTTCATCATCACTTTCTTTAGCTTGGAAAGAAGAGTTTCACTTCAAGCTTTCATAGCCACCCACCTTTTATCCATTCAAGGTATGCATCGAGTCTCAGGTCACTTCAGGGATTTTAAGACTTGTTCTAGTGTTTCAAAGAGATTCATTGAGCATCACTTGATGGTGCTTGAGTTGAGAAGTATCAATAAAGGGCACACAAGTAGCCAACACATTTTGCATTGATTTTTTCAGCTTATATCTTGCTCCTACTTTAGTCATTGCTTGCTCCTAGTACTTGATACACTACTTGGTATTCATCTTGGCATAATTTGGCTTGCCCTTGAGCAATCTTTGAATAGTTCTTGATCAGTCATATACCTAGCTTGGTATAGACCTAATAGACCTATTGTATACACTTTGGACAACAAACATGGAGCTCCATAATGCTTATGCAATGCTTCAGGATGCTATTTTGATGCTCGAATGTTATGGGGATACTTTTGTTGAAATATCATAGCGACAACATGAGAAGATGTGCACAAGAGGGAGAGAAAGCTCAAGTACAAGAAGAAGATCTTTCTTAATGAGTTGTTCACAAGTACAACTGGTACACTCTCTCCATATTTGAGAGTGACCTCTATGCTATTTAAATAGCATCTAGATGGCTAGGGTTAGGGTTTCCCTGCAAAAAAGGAGCATTTAGTGGAAATAGTATGAACCAAGAGTTTCTCATATGGGGTGTTGAAGTAGATACATGACTAGTGCTGCCTTCTTTATTATCTCTTTTCTCCTTGTTCAAACAAGATTGAATGATGCTTTCTAGGGTCAGATTAGGGATATTCGTAAGAGTAGTTACAAAGGTTGGGAACACTTCTTTAGAGATTTCAAGAATATTGCAATAGCATCTTCATCATGAATTGGAGGTTGAACTGAGGATAGCTATGCCATGAGCCCCTTCATGTGAGAGATAAACTTACCTAAGTCTTCTTCTTGCTTATACTCCAAGCTAAATTTCGATCTTGAGGAAAATTTTCGAGTTCTTTCCTCTAACTCCATAAAAACACCATATTGGGGAAAATGGGAATTTCCCATGAGTTTGGGAAACATGGTCAAATCTTTGGATTTATCATAACTTGAACACTATAACTCCAAATCAAGCGCTCTATGACTCAATGGATTCCATTTTTCAAGCACTTTCCAATGATAGGGCACATCTTATGGTTTTGATAAACTTATGGGCATATTATTCGGGTGCCACCTTTTTAGTATTCAACAAATGGAGGCCATGATAGGAAGGTCTTATCAATTACACCAAGCAATAGCAGTGTCTAATCCTTTACACAACAGCTAATAAGTGTAGAAGCAAATGAAATGATACTTGCATTAATAAGTAGTAGGCTCAGATGTGGTGTTCTACAAGATGAGATAAGCGATGGTGACAATGGTTTATGTGTTTATAACTTAGACATAGCCTTACAATGGTCAATAGGATGATAATACTTAGGCACTTACTAAATCATGCTTAAGGTATAAAACTTTTCAAATTTCTAAAAATAATCGACAGGAAATGATATAAAAAATTATTATTAGTGTTAGGAAGCACTCATTGTCAAGCATAGGTGCAACACTTGACATTAACCTGATTGTAACCAGCTTGAGGAGTCACCTTTGGTTGAAGATGCTTTGAGTTTAGAGCTTTCAAGTTTGCAATAAACTCCATAAAATCTTAATCAGTGATGAAAATCACTGTTGATGACTTCAATGAGTAGAAAACTCAACAAACCAAGCTTTGAAGCTTTGGCTATGGGCTACCATCAAAAACCATAGTTAGGGTTTTGCTTGGTATAAGCAACAGAGAAGGAATTGCTCTAAACCCTACTACAAAATCCCCATGAAAGCTCAAGGGATTGTGCCCTCTGCTACTTGCGCTACTACTCGAAGTATGTCGATGCCCAGACTACATGGAATTTGGGAAAAAACACAAGGCCGTGAGATGTTGTGACCCCAATATTGATCTGTGACATGATGAGATGATGTGGCTAGACTTGATGAAGAAGTGTCCAGAAGGAATTACGAGCAAATATTGCCTCCTTTGCTCACATTAGGTCCTCCAATGGAGGTAGGTCTAAACTTGCTATGGTGGAAAGAAGAATAGGTTGAAGAAATGGGAGTCTCCTGTGCACTTAAGCCAAGATGTGCTTGTGAGAAGCTCAATGGATCAAAGATAACTCTGATACCATGTTGAAATATTAGAGTGACAACATTAGAAGGTATGCACAAGAGGGAGCGAGAGCTCAAGTACAATAAGAAGATCTTACTTAATGAGTCGTTCACCAGTACAACTAGTACACTCTCTCTACATTTGAGAGTGACCTCTAGGCTATTTAGATAGCCTTTGGATGGCTAGGGCTAGGGTTTCCCCTGCCCTCTAGTTCATTCACACTCATCTACCCTTATCCACCCTTGAATACATTGGGTTCACATGCATATCTCTCAACAACTTTGAGATGCTACTTGGATTGGATAGAGATCATTAGCTCAATTTTAGAAGGGTTTATTACTATAATAATAGTTTGGACAACAAGCACCAGTGAAGCTTTATGCTTTGAATGCCTACAAGTGCTTTGGGTATTCTATATGCTTATATGGATGCTTGCTATTAATGTATATGCTCAGATATGATCATGATGTACTTTGAGCTTTGCATTTAAGCTTTGTTGGATGCATTTGGGCTTTGGACAATTGCTTTAGTGATCCTTCACTTGCACGTTAAAGACATATTGGATGTATATATACTCCCAAATGTACTTATCTTGAATCTTGGTTGCCCAAATGTTATGAGCATTATGGATTGGGCTTTGCTTGGCTCTTGGAAATCTCGAACTCACTTCCAATAGGAGACACTTATACTTTTCTTTGCAAAGCTTGGTTCTTTAGAGAGAGTGGGAGTCTTTTGCTTATGTACATGCTCAGTTGATATACATGTACATTGTTCTTGTAGATATTGACTCTTGTGGACTGATTTACTTTTAAGCATTTGGATACACTATATCTATCCTTGTCACGAGGTGCATTTTACTTCAAAATTGCAGTAAATGACCATTTATCTATAGGCAAATGACTAATGGAGTAAGCTCCCACTAGTAGGAATATCTAGGTAGCAATCTAGAACATATGAAATGCAATTAGCAGGATAGCATCCAAGTACCAAGAAATATCAAAGTACACTGTGTTAGATACATAGATGCAATCCTGTAGTAAGTCCCATGGTCATAAATCCTCTTTGATATGTCATTTTTATGAGCAACAGGGTCACATTAGGCCGCAATACCATAAAATACGCAATGATAGGTGCCATGAGAAAGGCACGAGAAAATTGCATGAAAATGCAAAGTCCACTAAGATTGTATCTAAGTCTAGTGTAAAAACAGAGGATATAAATACCTTGAGTATAGTTTCGATGATTGCATTCTTATTGCTTCATATGTTGATGCTACTAAGTTGACTAATGCACCATCTTCTTACTCTCATTGTTGGCTTCTTAATTTCGGGGCTTCATTCCATGTTTCTAGGTCTATTGACCATGTTTTGGTTGTGATTGCCCTTCAACATTTAATTTTATGGTATCATCACCTTGGGCATATATCTTTAAAAGGAATGAAAGTATTAACCCATTTGCAATATAATCTACCCTTGGATTATTCTTGTTTTGATTCATGTGATTATTATTTGTATGGCAGACAGACTCGTAACTCACATAAGAACTCTAGTTTTATGCATGTGGGTAAGTGTTTAACTCTTGTGCATTTAGATGTTTGTGGTCCCATGCCTTGTTAATGCTTGGGTTGCACGAAGTACTTTGTTACATTCATAGATGATTATTTGCATAAAGTTTGGGTCTATCCTATTAAGTAGAAATCAAATGTTTTGAATACATTTTAGTACTTTCTTGCCATGGGTGAGAACTGATCTTGATAGGCTGAAATGCCTACAGTCTAAAAATGGGGATAAATACGTCTCTAAGGCTTTTGAGAAGGTATGTGATGAGAGGGGTATTAACCATCAGTTGACCACCCCATACATTCCACCCAAGAATGGTGTTATAGAGCGTATGAACATGACTATTCAAGAAAATGAATTTTTTGTTGACAATCCTCTAGCTTCTACAACAACTCTATATTGTGTTTCATCAAAAGATGATTCTCTAGTCCAAGGATATCATTTTCTGCAATAAGATTAAGTGTATAACCTAAAAATCCATTGTAGCCATCATCAATAAACCTCATTAATGATGAGCTATTATAGAAAGGAGGAGTACTATTTCTGCTAGGATCTTTGGGATATAACTTTCCATCTAACCAAAGATCAATATTCTTCTTTCCTTCAAACCTCAGTATATGTTTCATAGACTCTGTAACCGTGATAGATTTTGTTCTCTTTCTTATTGGTTCATACTCACTTTCCAACTCTTTTTTGCCTCTTCTAGCGAAGATGGGGAGTTTGACTTTGAGTCGGAGGTAAGTTCAGATTGCGACCTAGAGATACCTAGGCCGGACGCACCAAGGGGGACCTACCCGTCCACTTGAGGCGCAGACGGTTGAAAGAGGAAAGGATAAAACAACCCAGGGACATACGAACGGAAGAACAGAGAAAACCGTAGGACCTCCCTAAAAGATTTACGAAATTCAAGAAAGGGGATAGGGTAGTGATCCTGTTGGGTGCCAAACGTCAAGGACAAACGAGTGAAACGATGGAGGGACTAGCCAAGGTCAAGGAGGTGAACTTAGCCCAGGAAGGGGAGACACACCGACCAGTCTTCATTGCCGATGACTTGACTGAGGAAGAGGAAACAAGTCTTGTCGCTCTCTTGCGAGAGTTCATAGACGTATTCACTTGGTCCTTAGAAGAGCTTAAGGGGGTAGATCCGAGTGTAGTGACTCATAACATACCCACGATGCTAGATGCTATGTCCGTATCCTATGAATCCAAAACATGCTCACGCGATCAAGGAAGAGATTGACAAGCTGATGAGAGTAGGATTCATTTACGAAATTGAGCACACAGACTAGGTATCACCCATAGTCATTGTCATGAAGAAGAATGGAAAATCAGAGTGTGTGTCAATTACAAGAAGGTAAATGCTGCTATTAAGAGGGACAACTATCCATTGCCGTACATCGAGCACATGCTTGAAAGAGTGGTTGGCAAGGAAGCCTACAATTTTCTGGACGGCTTCTCGGGATACAATCAGGTGCAAGTGTATCTTGCTGACAGGCATAAGACTCTCTTTGCCACTGAGCGGGGCGCCTTTGCTTACATAGTCATGCCCTTCGGGTTGACTAATGCCCCCGCTACCTTCCAACGCCTCATGTGCACCATATTTAAAGACATGCTTCTCAAAGAGTTGAAAGTCTTCGTAGATGACTTGTGTGTTCACTCAACCTGGAGAGAGAACACTCAGACAAACTTCGAGCAGTTTTTGAGTGGTGTCGCCTATATCCTCTCTCCTTGAACCCCTTAAAGTGCCAGTTTTGGGTGAAGCATGGATGCATCCTAGGGCGTGGTGTCAAAGAATGACATTGCCACTGACTTCTCGAAAGTCAGGGTTATTGTTGATCTTCCGCCCCCAATCAACCATAAGGGAGTTCAATGCTTCTTAGGCCATACAGGATACTATCGGTGGTTTGTGTTGAATTATGCGCTGATTGCCACACCTTTATACAAGCTGTTGATTGTCTTTGAATGGACTGAAGCATGCCAACGAGCATATGAAGAGTTGAAGAAGGCTCTAACCACAACACCGATTCTACGAGCCCCATATTGGACCATTACCTTCCACGTGCATATTGATGCCTCGAAATTTGCTGTGGGGGCAGTGTTGTGCCAACCTAGCAAACACAACCTGGACTACCCAGTGAGCTTTGCTAGCAAACAACTCATTGAGATGAAAATGAATTACTTGACGACAGAGAGAGAGGGCTTGGCCATGGTATTTGTTGTGAAGAAATTCCGGCATTATCTATTGGCTACACTCTTTACCTTCTTTGTGGACCATCAAGCCTTGCTATATCTAGTGAATAAACCTTGCGTTACACGATGCATAGCTCGGTGGCTCCTTCTGCTTTTGGATTTCGACTTCTTCGTGGTTGTACAGAAAGGAAAACATCACTACATGGCTGACCATATGTCACGCATCCCCACGGGAGAGGCCGCTGGAGAAGGCATTGTCGATGAATTGCCAGACGCCCATCTCTTTAACCTTTCCAGTAAGAGAGATTTATTTAAGGCTGATCTAACGCCAAATTGGGTAGATGACCTAGTCCAAGTGCTTGAGCACGGACTGCCTGAGCAACCGATAGAAAAGGCAAGACTTAGGCAACTCATCCTCAAGATCCAACCCTACCAGTTGATAGCAGGCCAGCTATATTGACTAGGACAAGATGGACTGCTGCGTAGATGCATGTACGAGCATGAGATGCACGATGTGCTCTTAGAGACACACAATGGAATCGATGTGGGCACTTTAGCGGAGACAACACTGCCCACAAGGTGCTGTAGTCTCAACTATGGTGGCCAATGCTATTTTGTGATGCAACACGATTCGTTAAGCATTGTGATCAGTGTCAGTGGACAAAGGTCCCGATTCGCAAGGATCAAATGGGGTTGACCCCAGTCATTGCACGACAACCCTTCGAAAAATGGAGAATTGACTTCATAGGACCCATCGGTCCAGCTGCACAGTATTCACAGGCCAAATACATCATTGTGGCCACATACTATCTAACGAAATGGGCAGAAGCGAGAGCGACATGAAAGAACGATGCTAGAACGACTGCCAAGTTCTTGTGGGAGCAGGTGATTTCATGATTCGGCTGTCCCATCGAGCTAGTCAGTGAGACCAGGGCACACACTTCATTAATGAATTGATAGTGCATCTTCTATCCACCCTTCTAATTATCCATTGAAAATCCTCTCCATACTGCCCTCAAGTGAATGGCCAGGCGGAATCCACGAATAATATTCTTGTAAATGTCCTGACCAAAGTAGTCCCTGCTTCGCGCACCGACTAGGATAACAAGCTGGTGGCAGCCTTCTGGGCTTACCGTATAGCTTATATAATGGATGTCGGCCAGACTCCCTTTAGGTTGACCTACGGAACTGAAGCAGTTATCCCTATAGAGTTCTTTGTTTCTAGCCTGAGAATAGGACTTCAGGAACAATGGGAAGGAAAGGAGGCATGGATGCAATGCCTGGTTGAGCTCGAACGCCTCTCCGAAACTCATCTTCTAGCCACTCACACACTTATATGTGAAGGCATGACGTAAGAGCTGGTTTGGCAAGCACATCAAGCAACGTGATTTTGAAGAGGGAGACTTAGTACTCCTGTACTTAGTTAAGGGGCATAAGCAGAAAATGAAGTTTAGAGGTCTTGGACCTTTCAAAGTTCATGCAATCAGCCGAATGGGCAACATTGAGCTCGAGACTCTAGACGGCGAGGGCATAGGCTTCTTTAATGGAAGTCGTGTCAAGAAGTACTACCCTCCCACACATCCTTTGCATGATCCACCAATGTTAGAACCCCCTGTCAAAGTATGAGTAGCCACAATCACTGAAATGGATGATGAGGATGAGGAAGCCATAGAACCTGCATACCTACACATCATGGCCATTGCCAAGCGAACATGCGCTTTCAATGCCTTGATCGACGAGGGAGCAGACTTCAATGTCTTAACTCACGATCATTGGACCCAACTGGGCAAACCACCACTACAGCCCATCAATGCCAAATTAAGCCCATATGGGGGCTGTTCATACGCACTTCTCGGCAAGTGCAGGGCCGTCATTTCTATCGAGTTTGAGACTGTACCAATGATCTTCTACGTGTTGCCAAACGTTGAAGACGCAGACATGGAATCGTTGCTAGGGTGAACCTTCAAGAAGCAAACTCACTGCAATGTTGATTATGAATCGCAGCGTATCCACCTTTCCATAGGCAAGGTTCGCATTGTTACAGCCTTCGGCAAGGGCTGGCGACCTCGTCAAAGTCTGGAAGACCACCAGTAGAAATGTTAGCAGCCAAGTCTAAGGAGGGGGGTAGTGCTTGGCCACCACCCACCGAATCTCTAGAACTGCCGCTCATAGCAGCAAAGGCTAAGTTCCAATAGCCTAGGCTTCAATGGAGGCCCAAGCAACCGCAAGTGCCGCCTAAGAATTGATGCTCATGTCCTCATAATACCAAAAACTCTAAACCTAGGAGGCCAAGGCGGAGTTACAGAAATTGACGCATGATCAAGCCAGGATGGGTCCCTAAAGCCCTTTTGCATGTGCAAGGCTACTATGAGGGAAATGCTTGGATATGGATCCCTAAGGCCCGCATGGCCGAAGGCAGTACTCACACACCGCCCTCAAGTTTGATCACACCAAGCCCCATAAAACCTCAAAGCCAGAAGCCACAACGCTTTCAAGTCCCATATCCATCAAGCTCATCTACACATATGTCCAAGAAAGTCGAACAAGACTATCGGCCCAAACAACAAATACTGTCACATGAATCAACACCCGATAGAGCCGCTCAGACTTCCCTGATCCATACCAAAGGGAGTAGTTCGTCAGACGTCACTGCTACTACCCCAGCCCTAATTCAAGAGGTCCAATGACAATCTCAAAAACACTCGCAACTGCAACTATTTGTTGTCAAAGGCTCTAGTTCTATCAAACCCCAACCACCAACAGGCCTTCGACCCCCTTATGAGCGGAAATCATTCTTAACAGTGGCTGTCCATCTAGCTGAGGACACAGAGGAGGATGTGGTTGATTGCATTAGACGACTCGATGCCACTTTCATGTCATTAGCTCTGAGCTATGATCGCTTGGATTTAGGACTACTGCAAGAACCCTTTGCAAATGAAGTTCGAATGATGCCTTGTTCTTGGGAGATGTTTGAATTTGCATTCGCAAAAGCCTCTAACTCCGCTGCTGAATTGCTCACCAGCAAGATATCCAAAGAGCAGGCCATCAAACAACGCCTCATCACATCCTATAATAAACGAACCACTTCGGCCATTATTGACCAAGAAATTGCAGAATTATCAAAACTTGCTGATACTGAATCCCCATCCTTAAAGCATTGGTATACTCTTCGATTGCAATGGGAAGTTAAAGGATGCCAAATAATGACCAACGTTGAGCGGCGTCGCACAATCAAAACAGCGGAGTACGACCCCACTTACGTCGTGCCAACCTCGTATAGAGTGTTAACCACTCTTTGTGGCCGACCCATGGAAGAGCACATCAAAGGATACCCCTACCTCGATCGCCTACTGACTGAGGAAGAGTTACATATTGCTAACCGTGTCGATTCCGGTGACTTCCTAACAGATGTTCACACATACATCACACACATAGGCATTCGACCCTTTGTTCTAGACTGCGAAGCTTAGTTAGAGTACAATCCTAGTTTCTATACTTGGCTTCTACACAGGTAAATCCTAGAGACCACATTGTAGAATGCTGTTCACCTCCTAACTTTCAATCGTAGGAAGGATTCTTCTCAAGCAGGAAGGGGAGGGGGGTAAGGTGAATCAAACCAAAACCAAGGAAAACCAAGAAAACGCATAAACACGTAAAAAATGAGTGAGGTAGGGAAAATGACACGAGAACTTTGAAATAAAGGGAAAAAAAAAGTCAGATCTGAAGGGAAGAATCTACATTGGATTTTAATTCTTTCATTCAATAAACACATAGAGTATTTCTTTTCCAGCAAATTATTATTTTGAAAGCACTAATGAAAACTTGGGTTCATGACAGGAACAAAAGATGTCGCAGCAAGACCGTGCCCACCAACTCCCGTTCACGGAGGAGGAAAGGACACAATATCGCATTACCCTAGAAAGCCGTGCCTACAACCATCCCAAATTTTGAACCATCCATAACTTAGAGGGTGTGGTGGCCAAGGAGGAAACAACCAAGAGAGTTGTCGAGCAGTGCAACCTCACAAAGTACCTTGAGAAGTTTGCACAAGAGCCTGACCACACGAAGTATGTGGAGTTCCTCAGGATGTACAACCCAAACCAGGAGTGCGGCATTGTGCGGTGGGAAGGGGAGAAAAGGCCAAGCAGGTGCAAGTACACTTAAACCCAGCCTTGGTGGAGAAGGCGTTGGGGTTGGAGCCGAAGGTAGAGAAAAAGCATAAGAGAGATGTTTATGCCATGCTTAAGATGAAGAGGGAAAAAGTGCTGACTAATGACGGCATCAGCATTCAGGACATTCCTGATGTGAAAGCCCGTCTACAAGCAAAGCTAGTGCATGCACTCTTTTCTAGCCAGCACTACAACTCCTTGATGCATGGAATCAACATGCCTGTGTTGGAGAATGTGGCTGCTCGCACCTTGGACGAAGTCAATTGGAATGGCTATGTACGTAAGACCATTGACCAGGCGGCAAAAGTGCTAGCTTTGAGCAGTAAATCAACAGGTGGGGATTCCCCAGTGTCCAAGACCACAGAAAGAAAGAAGGCCTCATCCAATGCCTCATTCATTGGCTATAGAAGCATTTTGACTGCCCTCATTCAGGAGGCGGTAAAATAGGCTCAGGATGCAGAGGAAGGAGAAGGAGAAACACTCCAGAGATCGCCCCCCTCACTAGGACAAAGAGATATCCAGTGAGAGAACTGAGAAGGTATCTAGTGACAGAACTGAGAGTGAAGAAGAAGGGGAAGAACAGAAGGAACATATGAGCAAGAAGATAGCAAAGAAACCTGTTAAAAAGACGACACAAAAGAAGAAGCAGGATGAAGGCTGAAAAAAAGAGAAAGAGGATTTAGAGAGGGCAAAGAGGAAGTCCCTTAAGGAGGTCGAAGAGAGGGAGAAGAAGAAAAAACAGGAAGCAAATAGATTGGAAGAAGAGTCTAGGAAAACAAAGAAAGAGAGGGAGAGAAGAGCTACTGAAGAAGAGGAGGAGCTAAGAAGGAAGGAGGAGGAAGCCTTGGCCAAAGCTACATGCCAGTCAATCGAACAACAAAGCAGGGTAGATGACCTAGGGGCTATGAGCCCGCCCAGAGAGAAGGGGCCCGATTCTAGTACGCAGGTGCTAGAAATTGTACCGCCGGCTACCATCACTAAGGGCAAAGGCAAGGCTCCCATCCACCCTATTCCGACCCTCCTGGTGCCTCCCACTGAAGTAACAAGCCTCACCTCGAGCATCCCCACCAATACGGATGTCTTAAACTTCATGGCGTGGATGCAATACTTTATTAACAAAGAATTGGCCCAAGGGAAGAGCACTGAGACCACAACCAGAGAGTAGAAAAGGCCGGCCATGGACACCGAGTCAAGGCAGGATCCGAAGTGCCAGAAAGTGGAGGCCGAGCCCATCCATACAACAATGGCGTCACCGGCTAATTACGACAAGTACGTCGACGAGCTGCTTTTTCAATTGGAGAAGGCTAAGGAGGAAAGGAAGATAGCTGGTTGAGTTGGCGGCAGAAAAAGAGTCGGTGGTTGCATTTCAACTCAAAAAGACCCAAGTAATAGCCATGCAGCAAAGGGAGATCTTTGATCTCAAACAGGAGCTGAAGGCTAAGGATGACACGGAAAAGGGCTAGAGGCAACAGTTGGAGGATGAAAAACAGGAACTCATGAAGATGCAAAGAGAATACAAGATCCTGATCGTGCAACATGAAGAGTTGACTGCAAAAACCGACTCGATTGAAAAGCTTATGGCTAAGTTTACTACTAGGGACGAGGAAAGAAAGCAAGAGTTAGAGCAGCAGCAGAAAGAGATTGAAACCATGACCGACAAGCTGGACCAAGGAAAGAAAGAACATGAAACCATGAGCAAAGAGCTAAAGGACCAAGAGTAGAAACTTGTGTCCTTGGTCCAGAGGTAGGGTGAGAGCATGAAAGAGATGAAGAAGAGAGCTAAGGAATGGGTATGGCAAAATGAAAGAAGGGTGAAGACACTGGCGCGGTGCCTGGCTCTGGTAAAGAAAGAGAATATCCTTACAAAGAGCAAAGTAGAAGCCACCCAGCTAGCCTTTAATACTCAGCAAAAGGCTCCGTTTTTAGTCTTTCTCTCTCCTCACTGCTGTCTGCATCAGATCCAGCTTCTCACTACTGCGTTTGCTGGTATTCGACATCTAGAGGCTGCCTTGCTGCGATTCGGGATCCGTTCAGAGTACGACACACTCTCCAGCTCATTACCCCTACCCTGATCCTAGAGATACAGAAGTTCGAGGTTCAGTATTCATTCACTGCATAGTATATTTGTTGCATGAGCATCGTATTATTAGTAGTCATATCATTTCATTTATTCACTGTGTTCATTGTCTCTGAACTACTCTAACCCTAACCCTAAATGTGTTCTTTTTATTAGTCTGTGCTTTGTCGTACGGTTTCTGTTTATGTTTCTGTGTTAGGGTATTTTTCTTTACAGGCCCTTCTTAAAAGTATAGAGCAAAAGGAAGTGGGGCAAGAGAAGCGCGAGCACGAGAATTTCTTATCAAGAAGACAAGGAGGATACTCTGCGAGCTCTCGAATTCAATTCCTCCGTTCTTTCTATTCTATTTCCTTGTGGAATCAAGACTATTCTCGATTTCTTAGAATTCTTGGTGATTGCTTCTCCCCCTCCCCCCCCCCCCCCCCCCCCCCCCCCCGATCAATCTAAATTCCATCAATCAAATTACCCCCAAGCTCCTTCGCCAATTCCCATTTTTTGCAATCTCGCAATTAAAGACCATGGCCCTGAAGAAAAAAGCTATGAAAGTCGCAGAGGCAAGAGCTATCAATAACACTGCGAACATAATTACTACAAACGGAATGACGAGTACGGAGATTACAAACGAAGCCGCAGATACCATCAACCAAGCACCCGTCATGGATCCTCGGATACTATTTTTTTTCTAAATAAAAACAACTAGCAGGCCTTTATCCCATGAATAGGCAACAAAAGCTCCATGCATAAAATAAGATTTTATTCAATTCCTGCATATAATTTCTTTGAGAAATTCTTAACCGCGAATTCCAAGGGATAACTTGGGTTTGTACAAGATAAACCTAAGCGAGTACAAGGAAAGTACTGTCCCTAAAAGATTTGATATTTCTAATTTTTGTGTTGATCAAACGAAATCTCTGATGGTAATAACGGATGCAAATCCTTGGTATATAAGAGACCTTGAGATGCAATTGCCAAATGATACGGTTCATAATTAAACTAACCAATATTTTCTTTTATTTGAGACAAAGACCCACAAAACTCCAAGGGAGTTATCCTCAAGTATTAAATTCTTGCATAGATTCAATCCAAACTAATCCCCAAGGAAGAGCAGGCCCAAGAAGACTATTGGAAGGTATTGCCACTTATGATCATTTGTCTCGAAGTTTTTTTGCCACTTATGCTAATTTGCCTCGATATTATTATTTTTGGAAAGAAAAGATTTGTCTTGGAAATAAACTTGTTAAAAAGTTTATGTGTAATGCATTTGAAATAAGATATTTGTGATTGTAAGCTAGATACTTGTCATGAGGATATGTATTTTGAAAGCTCACTTAACATCTGGATTAATTTTTAATCAATGATTAAGTAAATGTTGCAGATGTGAGGTGTAACTAGGATTTAAGTAAATTTAAGAGTCCGAGACCTGAAAAAATCATGGGATGTCAAAGGTAAATGTCACAAGACTGTGACAACTATTACATTTTTGTTGATTTCTTTATTACATATTTTATTTGGTTTTTCTTTTTGGAAGGATCCCTCTTGAAATCTAAACACCTGAGTTGCATGGCCAGTTTGTGAAACGGACAGGAATGTCTAGTGAGTCAAGACAGGACATTTAAGGTCCAGTATAAGTCTGGAAGAGACTGATGGCACTGTAGATTGACAAGCCTGGAAGAGACTTGTGAAAGTATATATGGACAAGTGTGTTGAAGAACTAGCTTGGAAGAGACTAGTTCAAAGTGAAGATGGAAAAATCTTCAAGAGATTAGTCCATGTGGGGTCATCAGTGGAAATTCACTTTCAGTTGAGCTACATTACAGGTTTGGATGTAGCCATAGTCTGCAAAGATGGTCAGAAGACTAGTGGGGATGCAATGGAAGCAACTCCTAAAATTTAGGGAGTTACTATTTTTGGACCCCAGAATCTCTTCGCGTCATTATCTTCGTTTTCGTACGAGGATTAATCCTCTGGTCTGTACTGAGGTCAAATTTTGAACCGAGGATGGAGAATTTTAGACCGAAAGGTTTAAACAGGAAAATTGTTACATGTATGCCATGTGTCACAATTTGGGCATAAATTCCCAAAAGAAAGAGAGAGGGCAGCACAAAAACGAGTTTTAATGCATGGGGGGCTTATTTTTGTGAAAGGGAGATGGATTGCTACACATGGAGAGCTCTTGAGAGTTGGTCTACCTTGTCTATGATGCACAGAGGCTTGAGCTTGCTTCCTACTCTCTCTCTTTCTCTCCCTGACAGTATGGTTATGCTGCAGAATCAAGGGCCTTTCTTTTGATTCAGGTACAGATGTGTGGAATATGCTGTTTTTGCATGAGGCAAGAGCCTCTTTTCTCCAGGAACAGGAGCAATTGTTTGCTGCCCACAAGCAGGAACAGGTGAGGGTGGTAACCTCACCAAGTAAGTGTCTGAAACAACAACGAATCAGTACTGTTTTTGGATTGTTCAGAGGTTAATTCAGAGCCCAATTGATGTTAGAGTCAAGGGGCACTTGGCCCAAATGATGCAGGACAGTGCAGGGAACAATATGAGCTGAGAACAGGTGTTAGAACAGGTTTGAACCAATAATTATAGTGGGCTGAACAATACAAGGAACGGTATGAGTTGTAAGCAGGTTTCAGAACAGGTCTGAACCAGTAAATACATGGGCTGCTCGAACGACCAATAGAATGGGCACAGCTTAGGCGCTTGATCCTGAAAATCCAGCCCTACCAGCTGACTGCAAACCAACTCTATAGGCTGGGGCAAGACGGATTGCTATGTAGGTGCATATGTGAGCATGAGATGCACGATGTGCTCTCAGAGGCGCACAACGGTATTGCAGGAGGACACTTTAGCGGAGACACAACAGCACAGAAGGTGCTGCAGTCCCAGCTATGGTGGTCCACACTTTTCCGCGATGCTACACAATTCATCAAGCATTGTGACGAGTGCCAACGGACAAAAGTCCCGATTCGTAAGGATCAGATGGAGTTAACCCCTGTTATTGCTCGCCAACCTTTCGAAAAATGGGGATTGACTTCATAGGACCCATCAGCCCCGCGGCGCAATACTCACAAGCCAAGTACATCGTGGTGGCCACGGATTACCTCACCAAATGGGCAAAGACGAGAGCCACACGGAGAAACGATGCTAGGACGACTGCTAAGTTCTTATGGGAGCACGTAATCTCGTGCTTTGGTTGCCCCATCGAACTAGTGAGCGACCAGGGAACGCACTTCATCAACGAAGTGATAGCCCATCTCCTATCTGCCTTTCTTATCATCCATCGCAAATCCTCACCATACTACCCTCATGCTAATGGCCAGGCGGAATCAACCAACAAAATTCTCATCAATGTCCTGATTAAAGTGGTCTCAGCCTCACGAAGCGACTGGGATAACAAGTTGATGGCAGCCTTGTGGGCCTACTGAACAGCTTATAAAACGGCAGTCGGCGGTCAAACACCTTTTAGGCTGACCTATGGGATTGAAGCCATTCTCCCATTAGAATTCTTCGTCCCTAGCCTAAGAATAGCGCTCCAAGAACGGTGGGAAGGGAAGGAAGCATGGACGCAATGCTTGGTTGAGCTGGAACGCCTATCAGATATTCGTCTTCTAGCCACCCACGCACTTATCTGCGAGAAAGCCCGACGCAAAAGCTAGTTTGACAAACATGTCAAGCAACGGGAGTTTGAGCAGGGTGACCTAGTGCTCCTCTACTCAGTTAAAGAACATAAGAAAAGATGAAATTCAGAGGTCTCGGACCCTTCAAGGTCCGGGCAATCAGCCGAACTGGTAATGTCGAGCTTGAGACACTGGATGGTGAAGGAATGGGCTTCTTCAATGGCAGCCGTATCAAGAAGTACTACCCGCCCACTCATCCTTTGCATGAGCCACCAATGGTAGAACCACCCGTCAAAATACGAGTAGCCACAATTACAAAAATCTACGAGAATGAGGAGGAGCCTGTAGAACCTGCCTACCTCCGTGTCACGGTCACTGCCAAGCAAATGTGCTCCTTCAACGCCCTGATTGATGAGGGGACGGATTTCAATGTTTTAACACACAAGCATTGGATCCAACTCGGCAAGCCAATACTTCATCCCACAACAGCCAAATTAAGCCCATACGAGGCTCAATCCTACCCACTTCTCGGCACATGCCGAGTCGCCGTTTCTATCGAGTCTGAAACTATCCCCATGCTGTTTTATGCGTTACCAAGTACCATGGATGCAAGCACAGAGTCATTGCTCGGGTGAACCTTTAAAAAGCAGACTCACTGCAATGTTGTTTATGAGTCGCAGCGCATCCACTTAACGATCGGCAACGTGCGTATTGTCACGATTTTCAGCAAGGGCCTCGTAACCCTATCACCACTCACAGGGCCACCGATAGAAATAGCCGTAGGTGGGACTAAGGAGGGGGGTCATGCATATCTGCCACACCCAGATTCCCATAAACCGCAGGCCGCCGCACCCAAAGCAAAACCCCAACAGCCTCACTTGCAATGGGTACCTAAACAACCTCAAGAACCGCCTAGAACTAGACGTGCATGTCTGCATAAGACCTATAAATCTAAATCTAGGAAACCAAGACGCCATCACCGCAAGTGCTGCGTGATAAAACAAATATGGGTCCCTAAACTCCTCCTGCGTGCACAAGGCTACTATGAGGGGAATGCCTCGTTGTGGATCCCTAAAATCCCAACTGCCAAAAGCACTAGTCCTACGTCGACCTCAAGTCTGATCAGACCTTGTCCCATGACACCTCAAGACCATGAATTGCAGTGCTCACCCCACTCATCCGACCCCTCTACACGTCAACCCAAGAGAGTCGCACACGCCTATCGGCCCAAACAACGGCCATCACCACAAGTGACATCATCCAACCAAGTCAACCTGCTGCTCCGTAGCCTAGCTGACTGTAGCAGCATAACTGCTGAGATCAAACCCGACCCATCCATCTTACCAACAGCCAGGTTGCCGACTCAAACGGGGCCCCAGCCACAACTCTGTACTGTCAGAACCTCCAGTTCCAGCAAACCTCAACCACCCGTCGACCTTAAGCCCTCCTATGAACGAAAGTCATTTCTAACGCTGGCCACGCTGACCTTGCAGAGGACACTGGAGATGATGTGGTGGACTGCATCAAACAACTCGATGCCACCTTTGTTGCAGTGGCCCTCAGCTATGACCGCCTGGACTTGGGTCTATTAGCAGAACCCTTTGCAACAGATGTGTGCAATATGCCTTGCTCTTGGGAGACTTTTGAATTCGCCTTTGCACAGGCTTCTCGCTCTGCCGCCGCTGAGTTGCTCGCTAGCGAGGTCTCCAAAGAGCAAGCCATTAAGCAACGCCTCATCACATCATTTGACCCACGGACAACATCTGTCATCACTGACCAAGAGAGCACAAGGTTATCTCACCTGGCGGATACGGGATCACCCTTCTTGAAGCAGTGGTACGCTCTCAGGTTGCAATGGGAAGTCGACGGATGTCGCATAATGACCAACGTCAAACAATGCCGAGCCATCAAAACGGCCGAGTATGATCCCACCTACATCGTGCCCACCTCGTATAGAGTGTTAACCACTCTTCGGGGTCGGCCCATGGACGATCATATCTCAGGGCACCCCTATCTCGACCGCCTCTTAACGAAGGAAGAGCTCCACATCGCAAGTCTGGTCGACTCCGGTGATTTGCTCACAGATGTCCTCACGTACATCACACATGTAGGCATTCGACCCTATGACCTGGACTGCGCTGCACAACTGGAATATAACCCCAACTTCTACGTTTGGCTCCTACACAAATAAACATGAACTCCTTGGCCCCACAACCTCCAATCCTGGGACGGATTCTTCTTTTCCAAAAGGGGGAAGGGGCAGTAAGGGGATAAACGAAATAAAATCTGAAAAGTAAACCAAGTGTGAAACGCTCAAAATTGAAATGCAATATAAAAGGAGGTAATAGAAGTCTGAAAGGAAAAGTTAAGGCTATGGGCAATAAAATCTGCTATGCTTTTGGTCGTCCAGCAAATTAGTTGCCAAAAAATACTAAAGAGGAAAATGGCTAAATGTGCAGGTGGCGACCATGGCAAGCCAGGACAAAGCAGGCAAGCTACCCTTCTCGGAGGAAGAACAAGTAAAGTACGGCCTCACGGTGGAAACAAGAGCTTTCAACCAGTTAAAGTTTTGCCACGTATTCAACCTGGAAGACGTAGTCATCAAAGAACCGGCAATACGTCAAATTATAGAGCAGTGCCATCTACAGAAGTACCTGGATGTAGTGGGCCGGAGGATAAACTACACCCTGTGCACTGATTTCTTGCGTACCTTCAACAGAAACAGGGGCACCATCATGGTGCGTGACAAGGAAGCTATCAGATAGGTGCAGATCGAGCTAACCCCCAAGCTGGTGGAAAGGGCACTAGGGCTACCAAATAAGGTGGAAAGGAAGCCAAAAAGAGACATCTATGCCATGTTGGGGATGGATAAAGTGAAGGTACACACCAATGAAGGAATTAGCCTAGCGGACATCCCCAACCAAGAAATTCAGTTGCAGGCAAAGATGGTGCACGCCCTGTTTTCAAGCCAGAGGTACAACAGCATTATGACCCGAATCAATGTACCTCTGCTCGGCAGCATCGCGGCGCATTCGCTGGACGAGGTGAACCTCAATGGGTTCATAAGAAAGACAATTGAGGCTTCGGAAAATGCCCTGGCGACAGGAGGAAAAGCCATGGCAGGAGAGTCCCCGTCATCCCGATCGACCCGCAAAGCCTCATCCTCCAAGGCCTCCACCATAGGGTTTGGAGGTGTCCTTACGGCAATCATTCAAGAAGCGATAGGGCAGGGACAAGCAGGAGAAGACAAAGAGGGAGGTGACGAGGAAAGTGGCGAATCACCATCACAGTCCCAACCTCACGTGGAAGAGCAGTAGAGGTCATCTGATGAAACGGAAACGGACACCGATGAGGAGGGAGAATCCCAAGCTACACCACAAAGGAAGGCAGAACAATGAACTAAGGCCCTACATGGAAAAAGAGAGGAGGAGCGAAAGAAGAAAGAGAAGGAAGATCTAGAATGGGCCCAAAGGGAGTCGGTAAGGGATGAGGAGGAAAGAAAAAAGAAGGCCGAGGAGGAGCTGAGAAGGAAGGAAGAGGAAGAATTGGAGCTGGCAACCCGTCGCTCCATCGAGAAACAGCAAAGAAGAGACGAGGAAGGAGCAGAGCGTCTGCACCAACCTGAGGCACCCGGTCCTAGTACTAGTGTGTCAGAAATTGCGCCCCTGCCCCCTGCAGAAGGAAAAGGAAAGGACCTAATCAGGCTAGCTTCCCCTCTCCTCATACCACCCATGCAAGCCACCCCTGTCATGATGACACCCCTTGCCATCACCACCCGGGGGCACACCCCAAAAGTCGACGAGAGTAATGTGGTCACCTGGCTGCAGTTTCTGGTGGAAAGGGAGCTGGCAAGGGAAGCGGCCGTGGCCACCCCAGCTTCAAGAGCGAAAAGGGCAGCCACGGCCGAGCTGGAGCCAGGGTCAGAACTGAAAAGGCAAAAATTAGAAGAGGTCGCCACCAGTACGACCATGCCCCACCCCCCACCTCTAGTAGGCCAATACGACGAGTACGTGAAGGAGCTGCTCACGCAATTGCAAAGGGCCAGACAGGAAAGGAGGATAGTCATGGAGGAGCTGGCAGTGGAACAAGAATCACAATCCGCCCTCCAGCTGGAAAGAATGAAGCAGATAACAGAATATCAAAGGGAAATCGTTGTGCTCAGGGAGGAAGCCAGCACTAAGGATGCGGAAGAATTAAAAGCCCTGAAGGAACGTGACACTACCTGGGAGGGAAGAAGAAAAATCTTGATGGAGCGTCTCAACGGGGAGAGGGAAACGAATGCCCACCTTCGATGCAAAAATGATCAGTTATCTGCAGTCAACCTGGAAGCGCAAAGCCAGCTTGACAAAATCAGACAGGAGGCTGCAGAGCTAGATCAATTAAGGCCAGAACAGGTGCGAAGGATGTAGGTGAAGCTGGACCAGCTCAATGCGCAAGTCGTAGAGGAACGCCAGGAGCAGTCCCGCCTGCACCGTGAGCTCGAGGCCCAACAGCAACAACTCATGGCAATGACCCTCCATCAGGGGGAGAGCCTGGAAGATATGGAAAGAAGAGCAAAAGAATGGTCCGATCATAACGAGCATAGAGTACGGGACTTAGCACGCTGGCTAGCCAAGGCCAAAGGAGGCAGGGTGCTAGCTGAGAATCAGGCAAGCTCTCCATGATAGCCTAGCAGCACACCTTTCTCAATACGCTGCTCCACGCCACCATACCAAAAGGAGATGAAGCCAATGATCAGCTGCAAAGGAAACTAACTGTTGCGTGCAGAGCTCTCACAGCAGTCCTGCACGTACTGCCTGCAGCTAGGAGGCCCGCTGCAGAGCTTAGAAGAGCAGAGAAGATATCTTGCACAGGTAGGCCTGACGGCGCAGGAGATAGATGACCTCGGTTTCACTGAGGAAAAAACACAAGAAGACAAGCAAGCAGAAGGGGGTGAACCGGAGCTCGATCTGGGACCTCAGGAGAAGAAATACGTCCCACCACCCCCTCAACCACAACAAGCCGAAGTGCAGCCCCCTGATACATCTGCTGAGAGAAGAGCGGCCCAAACCAATCGTAGGAAAGAGATGGTGGAGAAGGCAAGAAGAAAGCTGAATGCCAAACCTGTCCCAAGACAACCTGCCCCTCTCCTACTGCGCACCCAAGATTCCCTTGCTGAATTCCGTGCCGAATTGATTATCTGGGAACAGCAGGAGTATAACCGCGACCCCTTCGACTTACACTTTGAGTTTCCCACTGCCTTGAATAGGGTACTGCCCATTCAACTGGTGGAGGATGTCATTTCCATGGGGGCAAGGCTCAAAGCCAAATGGTTAGCGAAGCGTGAGGCTCACCCAACTGCTTAGGGAGCCGAGGACCGCGAGTTTTGGCAAGATAAAGTCCTCCAGGTGCCTAGATCAGTGGAAGGCTATACTTGCCAACCCATCTAGAGGAGACACATTTTTTACGTCAACCTAGAAGCGTGGATGGCATTTTGCAACACCCTCCCTTCAGAGAGAAACGACCCCACTTTTATATCGTATCCTTGAAGGGTAGGGGTAGACTTCAATCCGTCCATCCACGGCAGGCTCGATTTCCCCATCATCTATAATACCAATAGCACCTCCCATAGAAACGCCCTTCTTTTCACCCTCACCGACTTGTATAGCTCTATAGATAAATTTCTTAGCGAGTTCACCTCTTGCCCCGACCCCGCATTCATCACCACTTGTAATTATCTTAGGTTAATTAGGATCCTAGTCCACCAAGAGCCCGTACCCCAAGAACACCACCTCCCACCCCTCTATTTTGACCCCAACGCCATAGACAGCAACACCATGACTCGCCTCATGATGCGTGCTTCTCTTTTGCCATCTTTCTATGGTGCACTACTCGATGACATGAACGACAGCAAATTCACCCAGTGCAACCACCCCTTCCTTTCTACCACCACCCTCAAAACCCGCCTCCACATCAAAGGCTACTTGTTGAGTCGAAAATTCCTTAATAAGACCCCTTGCCCTCCACCAACCCCTACCCACTATTCAAATGACGAGGAGTAAACTCCTGTCATGCCCTTGTACCGCTTGCCTCCATGTATACGCCTCCTTATGCTTCTTTTTTTTTTTAAGGATGGAAAGATGCACCACAATCACCGCACCTAGTACCCTCCCTAGCCCCCCCCCCCCCACTTCACACTTAGGGCACATCAAGGGCAGGACGTTCAGACCTGTCACCCTAAGACTTGCACTGCACCACCAACAAAGCACGAACTGGGTCCTCAAGTGTGGGACATTACCAAGGGCTTGCCCACGGTTAGACCCATCTCCCAGTTCCACTAGCACGGGCACCATGCACTACACAGTGAGACAGACACACCCCCTAGGAAGTGCACCACTTTCCTTGCATGCTATGTTCATGTTTCAAGAACAGGATGTTGGGTTGAAGGGGATCATCTACTACATCCTCCAATGACAAGGAATTTTTCCAGGAGTCGGATATGACCCAATTACAGCAACTTCAGGAGCTTCGCTGTGAACGTTTCAATGGCTCAACGGATTTCATGTTGCCAGTCATCCGCCTCCTAATGGCTGCCATGACTGAACCAAATCAAGCAGAAGGAAAACCTCGGGATGGGCTGTCATTGGCATAGATCTTGGAACCTCACCGTCCGATGATCCATGCCCACCGCCTCAAGATCTACAGATCGCTTATTAACACCACAAGCCTAAAGACTTTCAACTCAAATTTGAAGATCCTCTACTCCCCGACAAGGGCTTTCAGCCCAGGCCATGGCTTTTTAAGGCAAACAACGTTCGGAGGGTTTCTCCAGAATAAATCCCTCCAATACCATCCTCCTAAGGGATTGCTTATTGTTTCAAGAGTTTCGAATACTCAAAAGACGACCGGCTCCATAGGGGTGTCAGAACAGTGAGAAAGATGCCGCCAATCGTCAAGAAACCTAAAGCATGCCGAAATCTCTCCTGGTCATCATCATCAAACTCCATCACTTCTCATTCACAAGCCTCAGTGTCATCTACCCACCAGTTACACCTAGCAATAGCATCATCTATTCTACTACTTCCCACCATAGTGCCATGGGACTGGCACTCGTCTAGGAGGGGGGTAATGTTAACCCCAACACGAAGAAAGCAAAAGAAAGTGGAAAAGACGCAAGGCAAAGGCGGAAAAAAGGTAGCCCACTGAAGAAAGAAGAGGAGAAAAGACCAAAAGCGCAAGGGTAACCTTCAAAGTCCAAGGGAAATGCAAAAGGGGAAAGGCGCATTTTAAAATAAAAATACGTACCCTGAAATCTTGTAAAAGAGCGTCGGGCTCTCACCCGTGCAATTTGTAAATGTAGAGAGGTGGTGGAAAGGAAGCTAGGAAGATAGAAGGACAATGAGAAAAGGGGCCTAGGCTAATGGTCGGCCATGTAAAAAAGGGAGATGACCGCCCATGGAAATTAGGGCATGTATATAAAGTTGAAAAGTGAATGAGAAGATCATTCTTTGGTGTGTGGCAAAAGGAGTCTTCTTCTTCCTCTCTTCTTCTCTCCTTCTTGCTTGTGTGTGCTCTTGAGAGAGGGAGTGTGAGAGTGTGAGCGAGTGAGTGTGTGTGAGAGTGAGGGATCAAGAGGGTGAAGCTCTTCACCATCTCCTCTCCGCTTCTTCTCTTCTCTTCTCTTCTCTTCTCTTGCGCACGCGGCTTTCTTCTCTTCTCTTGCACACACGGCTATGGAGGATGGAGCTTGGAGATGGAGAAGGCTTGAGGATGCTTGAGCTAGCATCTAGGATCGTGGAGCTACTGAAGTGCAAGAGAGAGGAGGGTACTCGATCGAGCATCAAGGTAAGCTCACTACAATCGTAGGATCGACGGCGTGTCAGCTAGGTGAGAGATAGCCATTAGAGCTCACTTGAAACGCTTGAAAGAATAAGCGGTCCGAGGGTCTTGGTGGTTGAGCGAAAGCTCCCATACTAATCATGCAGATCCCCATATAAGAAAGTCATTTTTACATCCATCTACTAAAGGTCCAAATCTAATTGAGAAATCAAAGCCAATACCAAGCATAGGGTAGTCACCTTGACCACAAGAGAGAAGAGCTCATCAAGATCAACACTATGCTCTTGCTTAAAATCCATTGCAACTAATCTAGCCTTATATGCTCACTTGGGGTATCCAAGGGTACTCTTTAACTTGTATAACCACTTACATGCAATGAGTCCTACTTTGACTGCATGGCCCTCTCTCAAGAGTAACTATCGCATCTGCATATGGAATCATCATAGGTAAAAGGATCACCAATATATGTCACCATAACATAATCCATATAGGATGTAAATTGATTAAACTAATGTTTATCTACAGTAGAACATTGCAAAATGGGCTATGGGGCTTGTACATTTTATCTAACATTAGGGTCCTAGGTCACTAAAGCATCAATTGTTGCAAGCTCTCTAGGTGACTATATAGTAATAAGAGGCTTCTCCTAAAATATCACCATGTGTATCTCAATAACTTGCTCAAGAATCTGCTTATGCATTCTCTTCATGGAAAACAAAATCATGGCTATGGATGACCTTCCTAGCTTGCAAATTCCATAAGTGATAGCCCATCTCACTTTCATGCCCATCACTAAGAAAGATGCATTTCATTGATTTAGGATTCAACTTATTGAGTTTGTCCTTGGAAACTTGCCAAAAGGCCACGTATCCAAAGACACACAAATGAGCATATGATGGAGGTTTTTCAAACCATACCTCCTCCATCCTATAAGGGTCGGTCAATTGATGCTTAATTGTTGGGGGTAAGGGCACCTGTGCTTAGCCGCCCATGTATTACTATACTACAATACCCGCACACCTGTATATTGCAAGTAGCGAGTGCCCATCACTATCAATTCATACTTTTTTATTTCAGTGATATTTGAATAAAGGAAAGGTTGGTCACACATTGTGACTATTGGAGTTCCCACATATTCTCTCTCTCTCTCTCTCTCTCTCTCTCTCTCTCTCTCTCTCTCTCTCCCCACCATAGCTCTTGCTTCTACTCGCGTGCTTCCACTTCGAGATCACTCCCTTCAACTGATATCAAAGCCAACCATTCGAGGAGCTTCTTCATCCTTTGCTTCAGTTCCATATTCAAAGCTTCAACTCATGGTTTCATGGTAGCCATTGTTTCTTTCTCTCAAGGTATGCATTGAGTCATTCCTTCTTCTGGCTTGTTCCCAACTTTCTCCACGCTTATTGAGGGGCTTCCCAAGGCTTAGCTGAGCCTTGTTGAGTGCTTGTTGAGACGAGGAACAATAAATTTATCCATTTTTGAGTGGACACAGAGTATGCTATAGAAGTCATGGACAGTTATGGTAGCTTGACAGCATTATCGTATTTTGGCCAAAACTTTTGCATATGGTATCAGATTTAGATATTCTATAGCTAGAAATGAAGAGCGAGACAAGATCTAAAAATTTAAGCACTCATAGAGTTGATTCTGTGTACTTTTCTATTCTATGTTTTACATAGAATAGAACTATTCTGATTTGGACAACAAGGAGTAAATTCCATAATGCATATTTGATGCTTCGAGGATGCTATTTTAGTATCCGGATCGTATGGTTATGCTTTTGGGCTAATTTGAGCATACATTTGTCTCAATTTTTCTCAGAGATTTCATTTCTATAATAACATGGATGAATGTCATTTATTTAGAAAAAGCATATGCCTCTTGCCATTTGATGCTTTTTCGGGGCTTGGTAATGATGTTTAAATGTTCGCTTAACACTTAGAGATGCTTGACACATAACTTAGAATATTTTTGGGCTTCGATTGAGCTTGCATTCACTTAGTTTTAATTATCATATCCATGTTGTTTATAGTGGACAACAAGCAGTTATTTGATAAAGATTATGCTCATTATGCTTTAAAGCTACTCGAGTACCACATATTGGATGTCTCGACACTTTGGTTGTCATGTATGCCTATGGATATGTTTATGACATGCTCCTAGGCTGAAATTGGAGGTTGGATGCTTTGACATTGACTAACATTCTTGTCCTTTGATGCTATTTGGATGCTAAAGTCAGAGTCTTGCAAACTACTTGGGTTCAATACTTCCGGATGTATGCTCTATGGATCTTGGATACTGCAATGTCATTCACATGATGTTTTAAGGTTTGCTTGCTCATTTGGCATTCAACTTTTACTTCAGTGGGAGCTACTTGGTTTTATGTACTAAGTCACATTGGCACTTGGACGTATTATAGAGCATTTGGTTTATGAAGTTGAGCTTGAGCTTAATATGGTGAGATAGTGGTGCTCATTGTGATATGTACATGATCTCTTGATATTTATTAGATGCATTTAACTTATCATGGGGTGATTTGATCTCTTGACTTGGACATGGTCATTATGTCTGTCAGGGTATTGTCAATGGTATTTATATACTCCTAGGTTAAGCATTGAGCTTTGCTCAATGGGTTATGCATTTGATAGTTCTCTTCATTGACCTTTGAGTCCTACCTTATGCATGATGTCTATGCTTATTGCAAGTATGGTTTCTGACACACAGCAATTGTGATAGTCTTCAATGTCAGTTGTTCTTGTCTTCTTCCTTCTTGATTTCTTTATTGGCATATTGCTGCAATTTATTAGAGCAATATGTCATTTCAATTCTATGCATTCTATTTGAGGATAGTGATATTTGAATAAAGGGAACGCTGGTCACACATTGTGGCTATTGGATTTTCCACATACACACACACACACACACTCTCTCTCTCTCTCTCTCTCTCTCTCTCTCTCTCTCTCTCTCTCTCTCTCTCTCTCTCTCTCTCTCTCTCTCCCCACCATCGTTCTTGCTTCCACTGTGGGCTCACTCCCTTCATTAATACCATGATGGTCACAAAATTTCCAAAATTCTTTAGAAACATATTCACCCCCATTATCTAACCTTAGGCATTTCAGCCTGTACCCAAACTAGTTTTCAACAAGAGCCAGCCAATGCTGAAAGGTAGCCAATATATCCAATTTCTTTCTTTATGGGATATTCCTAGTCAAAAAGTACTTCTCGCGCCACCTAGTGATTGATAGGGCATGGGACCGCATACATAAGAAATAAACAAGAGTTAGAGGCTCACCCATGCACATAATGCCAGACTTCTTATAGAACTACATGTCTACCTATCATAAAGACAACGATCACATGAATTAAAATATTTGTAGTCAAGGGACAGAAGATACTACAAATGAGAAAGCATTTTCATTTATTTTAAGGACATGTGCACAAGGCGATGATGTCATAAAGATACATGTGGTACCGTAGCCACTGCTAAAACATGGTCGATAGACCCAGACAAGGGATAAAGAGTGCTAGACTTGGCACCTCATGCCACGACAAGATTCCAATGGGTAAGCTTCCATGAGGAATCACCAAAAGATATAGCATCATCTGTATCATTCAACCAACCGAAAGTAAGATTTTAGTCAAAGCCGGAACATGGTATACATCAGGCAAAGTAAACATAATGCAGGAAGAAAGCTTCAATAATATCAACAATATCCAATACCAAGTCATTACACTCTAACAAATCTTATCATGCTATGGTAAGAGTGGAACCACTCTCGATGAGTGGTGACATGAAATGAGACCCTTGAATCAATTAGCCAACACTGAGTATAGGTGGATGATGCATCAGTCAACTATGAAATATCAATAGAAGAAGTTACAAGTATGTAGTCATCATCAGAATCAATCTACATGACATTAATCCCCTAACTCTTAATGTTAAACTTGTTAGGGACAATGCTGCAATCATCGTTCTTTTCTTGCACTTTACCCTTTCTCTTTTCCTTGTGCTTGTCATTATGCATTTTATAGCAATGAGGCCGAATATGACCTTGTTGAAGGGAGGCGATCCTTGAAGTGGAAGCATGAGTGGGAGAGTAAGAGGTATGGTGGAAGGAGCAAGAGCAAGAGCAAGAGAGAGACACACACACTACATGGGAACTTCAATAGTCACAATGTGTGATCGGTCTTGTCTTTATTTAAATGTCACTGAAATAATAATGAAGGAAGTGACAGTGATGGACACTCGCCACCTATAGTGTGCATGCATAGGTATTGTTAGTGTAGCAATATATGGGGGTGGCTAGGCAGAGGCGCCTTTACCCCCAACGCTTGGTTTCCATAACAATGACAAGTCAATGCGGACTTGCAACCATTAGACTTATTGCTAGACTATTTGTGAGACTAAGACTTGTGTAAATCTCTACCATGGTAGTCATTACCGCTCTTAACATCATGTCTACTCCCCTTGATAGTCAATGCATGAGAAGTACGGGTTGCATCCACATTCTTTCTGTTTATCTCCTCTATGAGTAAGGCACCCTCAACATCTTGGATTTTTTAAGCCATCCATAGGCCTATTAGTATACATGATAGTATGATTAGTATCCCATGACTCAGGAAGTATCACAAAGTAAGAACAAGAAAGAAAGATTATCCTTAAAATCAATGCCTTGCAAAGTCAACTGTGAAAGGTGAGAAGGATTGAAGCTTGCTTGGAAGTGAGCTATGGCGGAGAGCAAGAGCAAGAAGAAAGAGAGACACAAATGGGAACTCCAACAGTCACAATGTGTGACCGGGCCTTCCTTTATTCAAACTGTCACTAAAAGAATAAAGAATAAAGTGATGGTGACAGGCGCCCGCCACCTATAGTAGTGTGCAGTGACTGGTACTGTTAGTGTAGTAATACACAAGCGGCTAGACAGAGGCGCCTTTACCCCCAACAACCTCCCACTTAAAGGAAAAATCTTCCCCAATGAGTGAAAAGAAAAAGAAAAGACAATACAATGTACACATGTACAACAAGATGAGGAAAAATGTCATCTCATCCAACGCCCATCAATCTCTTGAGATAGGCAAAGAGCTCAGTAGTGAGGCTTTTCGTGGGCAGATCTGTAGGATTTTTGTCAGTGAAGATCTTGACAAGGTCAACAGACTTGTCCTCCACAACCCCATGTATGAAGTGATATTTCACCTCAATGTGTTTCGTCCTCGCATGGAAGACCGGATTCTTGGCTAGCTAAATAGCACTCATAGAATCCGAATGCAGTGTAGATATAGTATCAATCCCAAGGTCATGAACCAAACAGCCTGACCATATAGCCTCCTTGCAAGCCTCAATGAGACTGCAACATACTCGATCTCAGTGGTAGAGAGAGCTGTATACTTCTGAATCCTAAGCATCCAAGAGACAGCACCTCCAACATAGGTGAATACATAGCCAAAAGTGGAATTCCTACTATCTGCATGTCCTACATAATCGAAGTCTGTGTACACCCCACAACTCTAGTATCCTAGCTTCCATAGCAAATACACGTATCTGTTGTGCCTTTCAGGTATCTCATGATACCCTTCATGGCATCCCAATGTTCCTTGCCAGGTGTAGCCATATAGCGTGCCACAACACCAATTGCAAAGGCAATATTTGGACAAGTGGCTATCATCGCATACATCAAACTGCCCACGACTGATCCATAAGAAATCTTGGTCATCTCGACCCTTTGCTCATCCCTCTGCGAACAATCCGCCTATGAAACCTTCACATAAGAAGGTAATGGATAGCCAATAGGCTTTATGTCCTACATGCAGAAACATTCAAGGACTTTATGAATATACTCTCTCTGGGAGAGATAGAGTAGTCCCTGATGCCTATTGTGCTTGATGCACATACTAAGAATGTGAGAGGCCTATCCCAAATCCTTCATCAGCTCATCATGAGCTTTCCCTGCTATCAGCATATCATCCACATAAAGTACCAAAATAAGCAATGAGCCATCACAGACTTTCTTCATGTAAAGACGCAGATCCATAGCACTCCGGCTGTAGCCCTGTGACTACATAAAGCCATCAAACTTATGATACCACTCCCTAGGTACCTGCTTTAAGCCATAAAGACTTTTCTTCAATTTGCACACTAGGTGCTCCCTGCCAGGTTCTACAAAGCCCTCAGGTTGCTCCATGTAAATCTTCTCATCCAAATCTCCATGTAAGAATGCAGTCGTGACATCCATCTGATACATGTACAAGTCAAGCTACGCAATTAAGACCAAAAACCAAGCGTAGGGTGGTCATCTTGAGTATATGAGAAAAGATTTCATTAAAGTCAACTCCGTGCTCCTATTTAAAACCCTTAGCAACAAGTCTTACCTTATAAACCGGCTTGGGGTGTCCAGGGGTACTTTTCAGCTTGTACACCCATTTGCATGGCAAAGTCTTCTTACCCTGAGGCAATGCAACCAAATTCCAAGTCATATTCTTGTGCAAGGAGTCTATCTTAGACTGCATAGCCCTCTCCCAGGAGTGAGTTCACCCCTGTACATAGCCTCATCATAGGTGAGAGGCTCTCCTACATCTGTAACCAAGACATAATGCATCGAGGGCTCAAATCTATCAGGTGGACATCTATCTCTAGTAGACCATCTCACGACAGGCTCTGCGGCTGGTCCAACACCCTGGCCATGTGTACCAAATGTTGCTGCAGGCTGTCCAACTGGTTGTGCAAAAGCACATGGATCCTCCTAGAATATAACCCTGTGTATCTCTATCACCTTCTCAGGCGGCCCATGTATCTTGTCTTCATGAAAGACTACATCATGGCTGCGCAGGACTTTCTACACTTGCGGATCTCAAAGGTGGTAACCTATCTCGCCTACATCCCCATAGCCAAGGAAAATGCATTTGACACTCTTAGGATCCAACTTAGTATGCTTGTCTTTGGGCACATGGAAAAATGCCTCACATCCAAAGACATGTAGATGCACATAAGACGCAAGTTTCCCAGTCCATACCTCCTCTACAACAACTGGAAATCCAAATCACTAGAAAGTGATCTATTTATGACATGCACAACTGTATTGACTGTCTCAGCTCAAAAGCTCTGTGGTGGTAAACATGCATGGCCAAGCATATTGCATGCACACTTCTCGATGGTTCTATTCAACCACTCAGCCAAACCATTCTGGGGTGGGGTCTAAGGGGCGGTCAACTGACGCTTAATACCCCTCTCGTCACATAGTTGCTCAAAAGCACCTGACATATATTCTCCCCCATTGTCAATCCTAAGGCATTTCAGCCTATGCCCAGTTTGGTTCTTAACCAGTGCAAGCCATCTCTAAAACATAGCCAAGACTTCTGACTTAAGCTTAATGAGGTAAGCCCAGACTTTACGCGAAAAAACGTCAATGAGCGTCCAAAATACTTTGCACCACCCGTAGACTGACAGGGCATGGGCTCATAGACATCTGAATGTACCAATGCCAGGGGCTCACTCATGTGTGTCCTACCAAACTTCTTACACATATTCCTAGTTTGTATGCCATAAAGACAATGCTCACATGAATGAAAACATGCGTAGTCAAGGGGCAATAAGTACTGCAAAACCAAAAAGCATTTTCATTCTCTTCAAGGACATATAGACCAAGCAGGCACGCCAAAGAGATATATGTGGGGTGGAACCCACTAACAAAACATGGTCAACAGAGGACCCATCAACTACAAGAGGATAGAGGCTGCGAGCTTTAGCACCTCTAGCAAGCACAAGTCTGCCACAGGTGATCTTCCAAGTAGAATCCCCAAATGAAATATGAAACCTACCATCATCAAGATACCCTACAGACATAAGACTGTGTGTAAGCACAAGTACATGACGTACATCGTGTAACAGAAAAGTAGTGCCAATAGAAAACTGTAGACGTACATCCCCAATGACAACAATAGCAAGTAACATGTCATCACCCAAGCGAATGCGGTGGAGTGGAAACACTCACGGCATGGTGTAACATGAAATGAAGCACCAGAATCCAAAAGCTAGCACACTGCGCATACATAGAGTGAACATCGGTCAACGATGTATCATCACAAGAACTAGCTGCAAGTATGTACTCCCCATTGGAGTCATCAGTTTGCATGACATTTATCTCCTTGATTTTCACACTAGATTTCACATGCATAATGCTTCGATCAAAGGACTTTTCCTGTACTTTGTCTTTTCCCTTCTCTTTGCCGCTTCTCATTACGCAATTCATGACATTGTGGGCGTATATGACCCTTCTTGCTGCAATGATGACATGTCACATTAGCATTTCTTCCATGAGACTTGTTGGGCAACTTACCATGCAACTTAGACCTAGACTTTTGGAGTCTTTGCCACAGCCATTCCCACGGTCATTCTTGCCATTGCCATCTCTGTCTCCAACAGTCAAAGCATGCGACACACGAGAGGCATCCAAGTTTATTATGGTTGATCTCTTCCTGCAGAAGAGCACTCTCTGCATCAAGAAAGTTCAAAAGAGTAGCAAGAGCACATAAGGTAGTGCGGAATACATCCCATGACTCACTCAAAGTCCCAAGTAAAAACAATGGAGTAACCTCATCACTAAAGGTAATACCCTGTGAAGTCAAGTTCTTGAGAATAGCATGGAACTTGCTCAAATGAGCAGACATTGTCATATTCTCCTTCATGTGCAGGTCCATAAGCTGCTTCAACCAATACATCTGACTTGCTAGAAAAGTCATGATTGACTACTTGCAAGGGCCCAATCTACTACCATAACAAGATTTTGTACATCTTGGATTTTGCACCCATTCACAAAGTTGTATCACCTCTTATGCAAGTCTCTAGGAAGGAGACTCTTGATCCTTAGAGCAATAATTTTAGCCATGGTTTTGTATTAACATTGGAAGGGGGCACCATGTGATAATTGTAGCCTTTCTACCAATTTGGCAATAAGCTTAATGAGGCCAAGATTAATCTCTGCAAGTGCATATCTTTGTTTAAAGCAATTATTGATAATACACAATCACATCCACAAACATCCCATGGGGTTTTGTAGAGCTCTATAGGAAGCCCGTCCAAACTACAAGATTTGTTGTTCTTTATCATGTCTATTAAGCATTTTGCCTCATAAGCATGCAAATTCTTATTTAATAATTGGCCCGTGATGATGTAACTAGTGAGCTCTTTTAAAGAGGAATAGCCATAATATGGGAAGTCGTAGGGGCTTTTTCTATTTTACAATTGAGTATCTCCTGATGGCCATCTCCCTTCTAAGACTGATCACAAGCCACCTGCTCCATATTCCTTTGGAAGTTTTCCATAGTTCTTAACAACTTCAAGTTTGGCAACTACGATCTATTGATCACAATTCAAGGTTGGGTAGATGCTCTTGCAATTGCACTTTTTTCAAACCCTATCATCAAACCTACTAAGACTTAAAAGAAAACATTAAATAAAAAGTTATCATCCTATAATTGGATCTATTGGTAGCATTGGTCTTAAAAGGAGAAACTCTGTGCAAAATGGTTTGAGTTGATGACATCAGCAAGAGTCTTATACTTTCATCTAAGACTCAACCACCAATCTCCATGATTGCAATGCATACACTCAATCCAATCTCTCTCCCCTCCATCTTTATGCTTAAATCATTTGACCTATCCTTAATATCAAAAGTCTTGTTATAAGGACATTCCTATCTGACTTTGTCTTTGCTTCCACTTACCTCCACGTAGTGGTACATTTAGAAGAGGCATTAGGTGAATGGATCAAGGCTAGGGTGACAACCTTATTACATATCACAATCTTAATTGCTATAACATTACTTGTGCCATTAGTCCATATAATATTGACTTGAGAGATTCCCTAATAAAGAGCAAAGTTACCACACTTACCATGGTGATAGATTTCTACACAACATTTGTACCCAACAAAATATTCACAATGTCAAATAGATGCTACTTCAAAGAGTTAGATGAAAAATTTTACAAATGTTAAGAACTCGTAAGTTATTTCAAGTTCAAGACAAAGGGGATGAAAGGATTCGTTCAAAATTAATGCTTGGAAAGTGGTAATTGCTAATATTTTTTATTGCACGAGTGTCCTAGGACAATCAAGTGCCCAAGTTTAGAACTAATGTTAAGAAACCATATAATGATCCTACAAGGTAAATAAAATACATATAGTTCTAGGAAGAAGTAAACACCCAAATATATCTTCTCAAGCCCTTGATTTGGCAACTCCAATTATGTGAGTTATGTGCTCAGTGTAGATCCTCATCACGCTCAAATTAGCAACAAATATTAATGAAAGTAATCGATCTATTTTCATATGCAAGTAACAATACATTTTCGTCAAAAGACCAAGTGACTCCACATATATTCCCCACTTTCTCTTTGTTATGCATCCTCCAAAGCAAATAATAAAACCTTTACCAATGAGCTTACACCAAAGCAAAGATTCTTTGGACTAATAGGTGCCCTAGAACCATCCGTCAAATACCATCCTTAGTGTTGAAGCTTTGAACTTGGACAATGAGAAGGCCACAAAAGCTTTAAGCACCTTCCTACCACCATTAGCTAGTGCAAACTTCCATCCTCCTCAAGACACAAGGATCTTCTTGCATTACCTTTTCTTTTTAATGCAAAAGATAGATGTATTATAAAGTAAAATATTTACATCATCCCATGCAAAAGGTGTGGGAAAACCACCTAAAGCTTAAGCCCACAAATGAGCTCGACAACAAGTTTAAGAGCCTCGTCAAATCCAAACATATTCTTGAACATTTGAGCAGCATCCAATGCATCCAATAGAATGTTGTTACAAAGAGCCATTATGAAATACCATCCATGGCATGACCTTTTTATTCACCCGTATATGCATGAAGGGCTTGTGCAATACCAATCAAATCCACATCCATGTGGTTGTTAAGGCTGAGGAGCATCATCTTTTGCTTCAAATTGATTTTGAGACGCCTCGGCCTCACCCTAGAGCCGAATCCCGATTGCCAATTTGACCTCCCCACACAAGGATACGTATTACGAATCGCATGGGCGTTGCGGTCTCCAAGGAAATCCATTCAACTAGTGCAATTAACACAACTCACTCCACGTGTTCTCCCTCGATGCTTGTGTATACGCAAATCTTTAGCATAGTGAATGTATTTACCCAAGTCATGTATACGCAAAGCAACGAAAGCTCCCCAGTGGCGGTTATCAAGAGACACCCATAGTCGTGGTTCGTACAACTATGCGCAGAAGCTAGTTGGCAAATGATTGGCATTATTAGTGTTTTCAATGTCGACCGTGGCACCAACTTCCAAGCAACAGGAGGGCAAGCTCAATTTCCAAGTTTCTTTTATGATGCGTTTGTTACAAAAGGACGGCGGTTGCATCTACCGATTTTAAAAGAATGGGTGGACCGTGGAATGCCAACTTGCGGTCATGTGACACCCCTTAGGAGTTTCTTGACGACCGTCCGCCTCACGTGGCAGGCTGACGGGGCGATGTGGGGCCTGACATCGTCAGGCATGCTGATGAGGTGGCCTGACGTGGGGCACATGCTGCACTTGCCATTGTTGTCAGCGGCCAGGGTGCAGCAGCAGGACGGATGATCTTCGGGGGCAGTGGTGCTGGCCATGCTGCTGCTGGTATGGTGGTCGTTAGCGTTGACGGCCCCGTCAACGCCACAATTATTATTAGCAGCAGAGGAGGAGGAGCCGCTGACCTTTCTTCGCTGCCACAGGATCAACTCTAGGCATTCGAACTTCACCTCCGCCGCGCTCTTCACCACCAGCACCTGCTGCTCCTCCGCCGCCGCCTCCGCCTTCTGCCTTTGACCGCTTCCAAGTGGAAACGCCTTAATATTTAATTCCTCGACGCGCTCCCCAGCTATTGACGAAGCCAGCATGAAGCCCGACAAAGGTCTCTGCCTCCGCGCAGCCTCTCCCCCACCATTCCTTGGCGACCGAACTGTTATCCAGCGCCGCCCTGCCTCGCTATCATCATCAGTTGGCCTGCAGCTTCGGTCCGTCTCCTCCCCGTCCACGATGCGACCTGTGGCGCAATCATTGGGCGGCGAATGATCCAGCTTGCCTTCGGCGGCCTGCCACTTTTGCAGATTGAGGGTGGGAATTACGACATTCGTATCCCAGTCGCTGGAGGCGCTATCGGCCGGGAAGTCAGAAACGCTGGTAGGAGACAAGGGAACCTTCAACCTGCTGGACGATGATGCGGGCTGATCGGGAACGTCCATTACGTTATGAACGTCTACTTTTCTGATCTGATCTAGGAATGGGTGGGTGAGGAGTTGCACGCTCGTCCAGCGAGCTTTGGGGTCCCTCTGGAGGCATTTCATGAGGAAATCTTTGGCCTCCGCCGACAGAGAATTTGGCAAAACCACGTCTTTGCCTGTACCAATTTGCATGAGTACAGAGAACAAATTGAGACCCTTGAAGCTGCAGCCAGTCCAAGGAGGGCAACCCGTGGCCAGCTCTACTATGGTGCAGCCCAATGACCATACATCTGATGCAGGCCCTTGCTCTATCTGCATGATTACCTCGGGCGCCATCCAAAGCGGGGTGCCTTTGACATGAGCACCCCTCGCTGCGCCTGCACCTGTCATCCTCCTTGCCGACCCGAAATCGGCCAGTTTCACTTCACCAGAGGACCCGATCAGGATGTTTTTCCCCTTGACATCGCAGTGCACAATTCCTCGAGCATGAAGGTACTCCAGTCCTTCCAGTATGCCGCGGGTGTATACCCGTATGAGCGCTTCGTCCAGCCGGCCTCCAAACTTCTTCATGAGATCAGCCAGGCTTCCTCCTGCCATGTATTCTATCCACAAGTTGCGCATGGGAACGCCATTCTCTATGGTGCAATCGGTGCCCAGACATTTGATGATGCGGGGAGAATCGAGGCTTTGCAACATGCTCAATTCGTTATCCATGGCGACAAGCTCCGCCTTGGAGCCATGCACCGAGCAATCTATCGATTTCACCGCAAACAACTCACCGTCGTCCATGTTAATCGCCAGGCTCACCGTACCAAACGCTCCTGCTCCGATGCGGCTGCCTCGAACCCAGCGGCGAGATGCCATTGCAGGGCGCATGCCAGCAAGAGGAATGAGGTTCCTAAGAGAGGAAGATCAACAGGCAGGCGTAACTGGACATAAAAGGGAGAAGAAGGAAGGAGGATCGACCCTCGCCGGAATGTCAGCAAGGGGAAATAAAGGAAGAAGGCAGGGATCATGACGGGGTAAATTGCGGCAAAGGAAAGAAGGTAGGAAAATTGTAATGCATGGGGGAGGAGGAAGGCCAGGGTATGCAGGAGGAGCGCGCGGGGGAAGAAGGCGAAGATGCAGGGGCCAACCACGTTATAAGAGCGTGAAAGAGAGAGAAAGAAAAGAAAGAAAGAAAGAAAGGAAACGGGCGGCAGACGTCGACGAGGTTGGCCTCCTTGTCTGACGTGCTTTTTACTTGTCCTCCTTTGTGCTGGTGTAAATAAATAAATAGGGATCCAATTTCAAAACTGCTTTTCTTTAATGAATAAAGCCCAGCTTCGGCCCCCTCGGCCTCCCCCTCCCGTCAGCTGCCGCCGGGGTCATCTTCGGGAATTGCTGCTGTCACGTTCCCCTCGCTATCCTAAAAACGTTGCTTCTCTTTTCTTTGAATGTGCTCCTCGAGCGTGGGTTTCGCCACCCTCGCCTATCTTCCTTCCCATCGACGATCGTTATTTGCCGCTTTCTGAGCACCAATGACGTTCCCAGGGAGTGCGATAAAATACTATTATTTCTTCAATGGTTGATTGTTAAAGATAATAAATTATTGGCATTTCTGGTTTTCTTCTTGTTTGCGCGATGCGGGACGGCGGTTGGTTGCAAGTTGGCATTGAGGCTCTTCTTTCCCCTCTTTTCTCGGCGCCTTTTCTTTCCATCAGGCTTCCTTTCCTCCCCACGCAGCAACTACCCTACCAAGAAAAAAAAAACTCTTGCAACCTCACCTTCCCTACCAAGAACTAATTCTTTTTGTTTCTACTCACCAAATTAAAGCCTTTTGGTTCAACGTCAATGTCGTTTAGAGGGAGTGAAATATATATCATCACTTATTTTGAGTGCAAATACCAAATCCCCATGTGACCCCATGTCTATTGCAACCCTGTATGATTCAACATTCTCGTGCATTGAAGCAACACTACCCATAGTAGAACCGTTTTATACATTAAACATTGTTACAATTCCAATACACAATACTTCACTTTTGTGGTCTTAACGTTCACGTTAGCGTATGACCTTTATGAATCCAAAAATCAGATATACCAACAAGGCTTTGGTGTCAACGTGCTTGTGCAAAACTTTGGTCTTATTTGTAGAATGTGACAAGATGAATATGTTTTGAAGTCTCTCTGAATTTTATCTTTTTTCAAATGGTATGACAAACGACAAACATATAACTGTCTTTAGCAATGTGCATAACTAACCTTACCAAAACTAGCCTCCACATCATCGAAGTATTCTCGACATGAAATTGTGTGAAAAATCATAGTGTCATTATAGATCAAGAGAACATAAGTCAAAAATCTACATACCACCAATTCCACTACATGTTTTAGGTCCTTCTAGTAAGTAACGTGACATTTCTTTTCTACACTATGCATATCATATCACCCATTAGGAATGAATATTTTAAGCAAACATATGTGTTTGTGCATTTGCAAAGAGTAAACAAAAAAAGGCATATTAGATCCCACTAACATAATAAGAAAATATTAGAATTAGAATAACATTTCATTGAGGTATAAGAATAATGATGCTAGAAGGGAACATATTGTCTTTAACAATAAATACAAAAACCTACCAAGAAAGCTATGTATTCTGGTGAATGTTAAGAGTTGGGTCACATACAGGGCTAATAGGGGGGAACGGAACCCTACTCCCCCTATTAGCCTTTGGTCACCCCCAGGGCTTATTGGGTTAGTGGCGCTTTCTTCACCCTCAACTCACCCCACAAAGACTGTGAAATTTCTTTGTGCCAACAAAGTGCTTAAAGTGCTAATGAGTGCAATTTCTCCCTTTTTGACTCGTCCAGGCTGACAAGTGACTTGCAACCAAACATCACTCTTTTCATGGTGAAGATTTTGACATTTAGCTTGTTCGCTTCCCCCACCCGCATAGTGTGACCAAAAACTTAGTGGGGGGGAGGAAAACATCTTGCTAGCCTAAGAAGCCTAAGATGTCTCAAAAGCTAGTGGTTCTTTAGGAAAGATAAATAATCACTAACGTTATAGTCTTGCAAATTACACAAAAAACTACACTCTTAGACAAGAGTAATAAAAGAAAACGTTTATCCATCACTGCACACAAGTCCAAACACAAAGTCTCAATACCTCTAACTCTTAAGGAAATGAACTTGGAAATTTTACAAAAGAGACAATTTTAAGGCAATGATAGCATTAATCCATCAATGATGTCAGCAATTATGTTTCCATCGTATGCCACAAGGATGTAAATGCCTATTTCAGAGGCACTCTACTAATGATGAACCGCGCGCGCGCGCGTGTGTGTGTGTGGCAAGCACCACACCCATGCTTTCACACCATTTTTTCTCATATATCAACAACCATGTACTACTTATGTAGGATTGCTAAGAAAACATTTCTTTTACTATGCTTATCGGCATGCATCCTCCTTCCTAGATGGTGTGACTCTCAATATGCTCACCCCAGACCCTAAGAATATTACCTCCAAGGATATAACATTGATAATCTAGTATGTTAAGTTCAAACTATGCACTTTGCACCACGCATGGATAATAAGTCCTATGTACCTAGTTGCATAGGATATGTACTCAACTTACCTCTTACTAGATGGATGCAATCGAGTGGTCAATGTATTTAGGTGGAAAACTCTTGTTATGCCACATTTAAAATTCTTAGCTTTGTCCTTATGTAACATAATATGGCATGATTTTGGCCACAAGAAGTAACCACATACACTAGTGAGTATTATAGAAAATGGCATATATATTTTTAAGCCCTAATACAAGATGGTCATTATTTGTTGGTTTAGCTCCCACAATCACATAGGTGTGTAACTCAGTCTTACGAAAGCATTAACCTTGTCCATTTTCTTCGAGTACCATTTCATTTCCTTTTCTTGGGTTCATTCTTCACAACTATGAAGTTGGAAATAACATGTATCTAGTATGTCTATAGCACAAAACATAACAGTTATTTTCTAATTATTTGATTATGACATTGCAAAAGGATGTTCTAGGTGTAGGGTTTTGTTGATGAGGATTATTGATGTAAATGTAAATAGTTTATCCATTCAAGATCTTTCTTCTTTTTTTTGAAATGTTTCTCCTTTTTACAATGGTTTTCACTTGGATGGTACTTGAAGTGGTACTTGAAGTATGATAAAAGATACCTTCCCTTAGGATGGTCCTCATGTAGAGACACATGAAATACATGTTGCTAGTGTAGCCCCAAAAATGAGATCTTTGAGCATACCCCTCATGGTGAGAGCTTGTAGAGACAAGTAGCTTGCTAGTTAATATGCATGTATCATCTAAAGAACCTTCAGGAAATCTTACCTCGTCCAACTCAAAACCATATCATATTATTTGTATCGTCTAAAAGCTCTTAAAGAGTGTATTTTCACGATATACAATAAATTTTGAGTTCATTTGTAAAAATCTTATAATGTCCCCCATTTTATGATGGGATATTTTGGTCAAACTCCCTTAGAGGGCAATTTTGAGACCTCAAATTTTGCTAACCAAGTATATAGGACGGTCTGAATGTGTCTTAGAGATGATAATAAGGATTGGTATCAAGAGAGAAGACCTTAGAGAATGTCCTACAAGACTCTCTACCAATTAACTCCACGTTCATGAATTTGGAAACCTCTCAATTCCCACTATTTAAAAAGTTAGTATTTGAATAACATGTCCGTAAGTAACTTAAAACACATTCCTTCAACCCATCGTTAAAGAGTGCTTTGCAAATGAAACTTGTCAAGACATTGAGTGCAATCTTTAGACTAATAGTTTTCAAGTTATGACTTTAAAAAAAGTTTTGACCATGAGTCCCAAACTTTTGGGAAATTTTCAAATTACCAATATTTTGTTAATTAGGAATGCTTTCAACCTATTACGAACAAAGAGGGCCTCTAGAAGATCAATAGTAGTAGCTGTTACAAAAATGGCATAAGTTGGATGAGCCTTTTGAGAGATTCATTAATAGATTTGAAGTAGAGTACATACCTGAAATCCTTCTAAGTTATCAAGTTGTAGGAAAGAGAGAGGGATTGAGAGAATATTGGTGTTAGGAAAAGCAAAGATGCAAAAGAGAAGGAATTCATCCTCATGGGGAAGGCGAAGAGAGAGAGGATCAAGATTTGAATCTTGTCAAGGAAGATATTGAGGTTTGCATCCAAAGAAAGAGCTCTTCTCCACAACCATAGACAACAAACTTGAGAAGGCGGAGAGCTCCATTACCTACAATCCAACAAAGCAAACCTCCAACCGAAGAGCAAATTCTATCTCTTAGTTTTTATCCTAGAAGTCCCTGATGATCTATGAGAGGCTCTCTATAGGACACAACCGATAATCAGGCACCCTTACCATGCCTACAGTTGTCCACAATTGTGCTTAAGCACATCTGTGCAAGTAGCTGGGATAGGGCTCTAAAAGAGGATTGTCCCCCCTATTGTTCTATTAAGTCCTACACTCTAAGCTGAGAGTGAAGACGTAACTAAAGAAACCTAAATCTTGCACTCATTCCTCAAGTGTAGCTAGAAAATAAGAATGGACAATTCAAAAGCTTAAAAGGGATAAACAAGGAAATTATCAAGAGAAAACACCAATACCCCCGCTTAAAAAAGAAGAGATTGCACCTAATGGTGTCGTACCTAAAAGCACGAGTGATGAGTTGGTTCAAGGGTTGGCTAATCTCACATGTCTATTTGAACATTTGAGTTCGAATATCTTGCGCTAGGTAAATCTATATGTGGAGAGAAAATGAGGAGAAATAACATGTCCCCTCCTCTTCTACAATACCAAACTAACATTCAAAGGAAAACCAACTCAATTGGGTTAAACAATGTTTGGAACTTTTTCCTAACAATAGGAATAGGGAAGAAGAATTTGTAGAGGGACCTGAAAGTTCTGAAAACCAGTAGCAAGAAGACTATAAGGAGCAAGAAGACTATAAGGAGAAACCGAATAGCAACATTTTGCCTTGGGTCTCCAATAGGACCCATGCGATCTTGTAGGTGACTTGCAAGAGAGGAGTCCCAAATTTCCTTGGCCTAAGTTCATTTTAACTGCACTAACGGGGTTACATGGTCCAAATGCTTGTTTAGACCTTCTGGATTAATCTTACTTGTAATGGGAATGGTACTAGGCACGTGCCAATTGAAGCCCGGAAGGGCGGTACTGTATATAAGAATGCTTTTCCAATTTTGGAGGAAGTTTTGAAAGGGGGCTGTAGGTCGACGGGTCCCCCAAAAAAACAAAACAAAACAAAAAAAACAAAAAACTTGTCACTTCAAATCTGTAATTGGAACGTTCTCACCACTCAGCGAGTCAAAATCAGCTCGTGCAAGCTAACTTGTCAGTCAGAGGCTGCCCGAATGAGAGTGATTAGCAGCGGGGAGCTGTGCCCAAATGTCAGTGACGTATTGATCAACGTTTTCTGTAGCCTTTTAACCAAAGGTAAAGGTCTTTAAAGCCCGGTCAACTTTCATTCGTCTTCAATGTCTCAACTCCGTTAGATACACAATCTCCTGGCTGCAAATTGGATGAGGTACCTCACAATGAAACATGCCAATTTTGAGAGCACATTTATGTTCACGGGGTTCAAAATAGCAGTCTAGCTACGCAGACTAGTTAGATGGAATTCACACGAATAATTATAGGCAAGTGAAGCTCTATTTCCCAAGCTTGTAGCTTCTGCATGATTATTCGCTTTGATGCGATAGGTAGAAGCTTGATTTGACCTCTGTTCGAGTTTGTCTAATTCTAATCGACATGGGGGTAGAGCTTTGATGACAGTTCATTAGCGAAGCTAAGGGAGAGTCGCAGGCTCTTTGACCACAAAGAGGCCTTGACACTCCCCGTACACGTAAGGGGAGGTCTTCTACTTGATGTTGGGTAAACAAAAGCAGTATATCGACTTAACAAATCTGTGGTTTGCTTGTGCAGGATGCTTGGACACAATTCAAGCACAATTCCAATTTGGAAGTGCAACGTTGAATAACTCACTTCAGAAGTTTTCTCCTTTTTTCAAAGATGATAGCAATCCTTTCCATAAGTGATCGATCAATGAGCTAGTGACATTGTAATCAACGTATAACTTGACTTTGCAATCAGAGTACAACTTCTAAATCTAAGAAACAACTAAGGGCAAATGTCAAAGAAAAGAGTATATGGATATGAGTAAATTAATACTATGTTTTAGCTCTTCTTCGATAGAAACAATAGACAAAGTAGAAGTCCTAACCTTACCAAGTTAATTTAGTTCACTGTTTGCTAGATTTATGACACTATTAAGTTAATAACACTGTCTAGGGACAATGCCATCCACCAACTAGGTCGATCTAAATATAAGCTACATCTAGACTAGCATACCTCTCCATATCAATTAACTGTCCAAGCATAGGATAGGTATGCCAGAAATATCCAAGCTACATCTAAACTAGCATTACCTCTCCATATCAATTAACTGTCTGAGCACAGGATAAGCCAGAAATATCCAAAAGCAGGAGATAAGGCTTACATATTCAGGCAATGAGAATTGCCTTTAATTGAAAAGTGAGCTCTACACAAAATGATTTTAGAAATCATAAGGATGTAGCACAACCCTAACACACTAAGCTTATGGATGTACGAATAAATCTTGCTACTCAATATGTCTATAATTTGACCGAAACCATGTGGCTTATATTTAATCCGAAATAGACAATTTAAGTTACATTCCTCAAAATTAGAGAGTTGTCATGCCATTCATTGGAAGCACTTCCTTTGACCCTTTTCGCACTAATTAAGTTTTCAAGTATGAAAATGAATGCTAAGAAGTGACAACAGGGAAATATTGCTCTCCATCAATTTTCATTTTCTCAACAATATATACTGTTACAGGGTGCATGACAAAATCACCACCATCTGGTATCATACAAGGAGAAATCACTGGGGTATAGCTTGCAAAGAGAATTTTGAAGGATTATGCAAGGAGCGCTAGCCTTTTCAACATATATTACTCATTTACTAGCAAGGTTGCAATAAGTAAATCTAAACTTTGCAAAGTTCGATTGAAAGCTGTGTATGTCTCTTTTTGTAGTCCAGCCTGGTTTACCCATGCAGAAGCCCTTTGCTGCAAGTCATCAAGTAATTTAAGATGTTGAACACCAGCTTGCTGAGACCATCGCTGTATGCATGCGATTAGCTGTTTGGCAACTACCTCCTTTAAGCCTCTCAGACATCTGGAACTATCATTATTATCAGTGTAGCATGTTGCCACAAGAAAATCCAAACTCTCAAGAAACTTGAATACAGTTCCAACACCGAAACTCCAAGCTGCATGCAAGGAAGGATCTGAACACAGAGGGGAAAGGCACAAATCCTTGAAATCCTCAGTACGATGGGATGGTTCTCTAAAACCTAGCCCCATGGTATGAAGATTGCTCTCTTCATAAACATCTGTAAAATAATGAGCAGCAGACACTCCCTTTTCCCACTTCCAATCTTCATGAGCTCCGTGACCAGGTAAGTCGCTACAAGACATGGTGTAATGTACAATCAAATAGACAACAGACTCATTTTGTGACCAGTTTGAGCTCGTGAGAGCTACTAGAGGAAGGGTATCTAGAAAGGAAGAGGCTGACTGGTTTCCTACTGACTGCTTGGGGATATCATTTGTGCATCCACTGTGACAAATGGAGTCCATTGACAATCTCCGCTTGGCTTGATGCTTGATCCCAGCTCCTTGTTCAAACATCCCCTGACATCTGTAGCTGTCGAGGAAATTGCGCGACTTCTGAAAGCTCAAAAGCCATTCCAGAACTTGCTGAGCAATCCACCTGCAGGAACTGATGGACACTGTGGTACCATTGAGGTTGCGCGGCCCATGAATAGAATAAGGCTTGCACCCTGAAATTCCCAGCATGTCACCTGGGCCACTAAAAGTCTCACCATCATCAACCAAATCTTTTTTATGCTTCAAGACACAGCTTTCTTTACTAGCGTTGCTAGCCATCCTTTTCTTGCCCTGGATGCACAGCCAACTTTTGGCCATCTCCATTAGCATACTAGCAACTTGTTCTCTATACTTTTGGTCATGTGGACTAAATATCCATGCAATATACTTGGCTGAAATTTCCTGAGGACTTACTATTGCCGACTGGAGTGTACCTTCTGTGATAGTTGAAGAGGACTGTTTAGAAACTGAACTGCATCCAGAGCCATCAATTTCAGGAAACTCAAAAAGTAAAAGCGATGCAAATTGAAGCCAGATAGGAAAATCCATCACAGTGGCCCTGCAAAACAAAAGACAAAGGTGGTGATAAGAAGGGAAAGCAAAGCACATATTCTACTGATCCCACACATGGGACTCGCATTGTATGATCTGTAGGAAAATATGTAACCAAAATCTGAGTTAATGTTGGGAGCCTTGAACGTTGAAACACTATGGGCTACAAAGATTATACCACAAAGTTTCTTGTAGAGTACGTTCTCCGAATTCCTGTCTAGGTTCACTTGGCTGTCCCTCTTCAAACATGCTGACGAGCTCTTGTAGTCCAGGCCATGTTGGTGGTTTAGCTAGTATTTTCATGGGATGGTACAGTGACCTGTCATAAAATCTTATCAAAGGTGGAATACCAAACCCTACTTCCACACGTAAATCCCAAGAACAAGGATTTCCCAGCACTTCATTCACGGCTGCACAAAGTTCTGCTTTTACCTCCCATATACACGGTGCACCCCTGCAAGTAGACACACATAAGACTCCCACACAACTGGAAGCAGTCGTTTAGATAAACACATAAAATGGAAGTGCAAGCAACAGGCACTTACGTAGCCAACAACCAAGCAGTCAAAATCTGTCTTACTTCCATGAATATGTCTGGGCCCAAAACCAAGGCAATTATAAACTCACGCCACTCGTGCCTATGTCGAAGCTCATTCTTCAAAATTAAAAGAGGCCTCTCAGCAACGATCTGCAGAAGCGATGAGAGATCCTGCATCAGAATCTCACGTTGAAACCGCCACAAGAGCAATCTGTGCCCAGCAAAAAGTAGTCCTTGAGCTTCTGTCAAATCACACAAGATCTGCCAATGAGATCTTATATAATTAATCTTCTAAATATGGGCAACAATGCCAGTATATATTAGAATTAAATCAAAACCCAAGCCAATGACTTTTCACACAATGCTAAACCAAGCAAAAACTTATCCCACATTTCAGTACTTACAAACATCTCTCCACAGGACAGCTGCCTTTATAGCTCCACTCCTGGTCTCTCCCCCACCAAAACTTCAATGTCCACTAATAAATCCTGCCCAGATTCCACAAATACGTATCCATTCACAACCCCTTAAGATTCCATTATGGTTGGGTGCATGCTCTTTGTGCAAGATTATGGTCCGTATATCCAATTAGCAGCACTAAAAACTCAGATGGCACAATCCCTAAATCAGGCTAGAAATGTTTCAGACGCATTCCCGAAGTAACAAGGATTTCATGAGAAGAGCATGATTATACTGGCCCCACGTTTTGACCAGTCTTGCATATAACAGATTAGGCATGTACAGCAGTCCCAACTCAAGCTACACAAGCACCCATAAATGCCAAGTCATTCTCCTTTTAAAAGCCTTGTATTAGTCAAGTACCTAAATTCACTATATCACACTCTGTTCAACAATTTTACAAAGACCCATAGGTTTCAACCATGCACACAACAGCATAGGTTGAAACCAAGTTACTGATCACTACCGTATGAGCTGGTGCAGCATTGGAGATTTTCTGCCTGGGTTAAGCATAAGTCACAGGATTGTAAAATCTAGTGTATCTCCACCAATGTAAAACTGTACAAATCAGGGAACCCTTTTCTCTATGCACAGCTGCCAGTCTCATGCACAAAAGTCCTACCCAAGTCTGGTCTGGTTGTCAGTTACACACCCTGCACTGCAGCTCTGTTCCCACATCCATATCCACGCTAGTGCAGGGGAGGGAATCTATGCTAAATCTTTTTCTCCAAGGGCCTCTCCTCACAGATATTGCCAAATTGCTCCAACCAGTGTTTGCTCCCATTCATGATGGTGGAAAAAAACAATTCTCTCACAGGGGAGGAAGCCCATGCTGCATTGTTTTATCCAAGGGTCGCTGCTGACAGATATTACCAAATTACTCTAACCAGCACTTGCTGATGACTGTTTGGGTCACTAAATTCATTTCTATTCATGATGGTGGGAAAAAACAATTCACTCTTGCATTCTGCTGCCAGTCTGCTCGGGGAGGGGAGTACATGGAAAGCATGTCCTCGAAAGATGTACAGCAGTTGAGAAGACAATGAAATAAAGTACAGGATTGCACGTATGGGAAAATCCATTCTTCTTTGAACTTCACTCTCATTTCCACTACAGTTTTGCAATTTCTATAGCAGCTTCAACAGTCTGCACGCAACAGTCCAAGTGCAACAAGCAAGCACAAAAGACAGGACATTAAGAGGTCTTAGTAAAGGATGCTCCTCACTAGGTCAATTTCCCTGCCCATACACTTGCACAGACTAGGCCAAATGCACTCCTATGTCTCTTATGGCTGACAATGGCAAGGGACACTTGCCACATGTGAGAGGATGTGCAAAAGCACCATTGAAGCAAGCAAGAGTAAAAACCCCTCAAGTGATAAGACAAGGGCACTCACTCCCAAAGAGAGTGCACATTTGGAAGCTCACAAAAGATATAGGAAGCATCCATGGAGCAAGCTGAGGACTTCCAAGTGGCTCAAGAAGACTCAAAAGTGCCACCCACCATGTAGATGGAAAGCTCAACGAAAGCACAAGGATCCACATCCACCCTAAGGGGTTAACCCAGATGTCGAGTTCTCTCTAGAAACAATGCCCCCTTGACAACCCAAATCATTTAAATCACTCTCCATACAATTGATGAGAGTAGATCTTTGTGCATTCACATGCAAGCCCGAAGTGAGACCAAATAGACTCGAAGTAGTCGTTGCCTGTCCAAATACGACCTCTCAACCTTAAGAAACATAAACAAATCATCAAAAGTTCTTTTCCACTTGGAAGAGTCAGATCCAACGATCTCACCATCAATAGCCAACTTGTCCAGCAAAGAGACCATCGTATGTGTCACCAATGCAAATAGCAAGGGACTAAGGGGGCATCCCTAACAAAGGGGGCAAGGAAGAGGAATCTCGTCAATCGGTCCTATTTAGCATTGCGTGTGCCACTGCATTAGTGTTGATGTTATCAATAAGAGATGTCATTCTAGAACCAAAACCCATGGTATCCATTAACTATCGAAGAAAGGACCAATTGACATGATTAGAAGCCTTTTCGATATCCACTTGAAGCATAACTTGCTATCTAGAGGCTTTGGTATAATCAATCCCCAATTGAGAATTGGGAATATCATGTGTGATATTCTAGTCCTTGAATGAAACCATATTGCACAGATGAATCAATTACAGAAATACCTTCTAGAATCTATTGGCGATGATCTTAGAGAAAATTATATACAAGGATTGCATACTAGAAATGGGTCTCCCTTGCTTCAAAGTTGGGGGAGGAAATCTTTGGTGAAAAATGAAGCATTGCAATCTTCCAATCCGAAGGCATGCAACCCAATCTCCAAACTCGCTAACAAAGCCAAGCTAATGGGTTCTTAAGTTAGTCAACATATGTTAAAATGAGTTCATTAGGTAAGCCATCCCAATCAAGGCTTGGGCTTTTCTTACGTGGCAGATGGGACAACACCTTGATCACTACGTCAATAATATCTGCCTCTATAAAATCTACCCGTTCAAGCTTCACCTGGTCACACACCATGCCTAAAATATAATGATGAGCAACGTGAGCCTGATGAATGAAATTTTCTGGTGGACCCGACAAAGTTTAGTATTCTCGACACATCTAAATTATAGACTAAGGCTTAGTGACCACAACACCCTATGCATCCAACACAACTCTCTCTCTCTCTCTCTAAGCTGCCTTTCTAAATGCATTTACTCTCTAGAATCTTATTAAAACACAAGAAGGTTGTTGGGCATTTAATAGCAGCTCACTAGGCAAAACTTTCGATGTAAGAAAATCCTTACTCTAAACTTTTCAATTTCACATGTGTTTCACATTTAGCATGGCTCCTTTTGCCATACCCTTGTATCACATGGCCTGTTCACTTGTTCATTACATGCCCAATGTCAAATCCTTCACTGCCGATGCAAAGTTCACCATGCCCAAAGCCAAAAATATCAAAAGTAGAACTCATTTGACTTACAAGTCATGGGTGAAGTTTAATTAAATCATTAATATTTATCATTCTAGTGACAGAGAAAGTGAGTCAAGACATCCACTATGGAGGTGGCACTTTACAACATCCTACCTCAAACCTCATCCGTCGAGCTATTGCATTGCTAGGAAGTCTTGAAACCTTCCCCAACGCCATGGCCATCTTGCCTAGCTTACGCAAACACACATGGGGTGGCAAAAGATGTAGACCTTGCTAACTTTGTTGCACTATGCATAACTTAGTCACTGCTTGAGCTTCCAAAACACTCACAAGTGGAGATCTTGCCAAGCTATACTTCAAGAGAAACCTCACCTCAACAACCACCACCATTTCCCAATACATTAGCATCTCAATTCTCTCAACGCTAGACCAGCTTCAAGGGAGGAGTTCAACTCTATGTTGTTGAGCTAACACAAGCATTAAATGTCCAATTAACGACTTAAACAGCCCCAAAAATGCTTAATTAATTAAGATGGTACACGGTTCAAGAGAGTCTCAAAATGGTGTGCGGTATAATGTCACGAAACTTTCTACAAATAGGCTGGCTATCCTCCATTCAGCCTCAATCTCGTTTTTGCAAGTTTCAAACCCTCTAGCTTCGTTGCTCACACCCCGTTTATGGAAAACATCTCAACTGAAGCTGCCCATTGCTGTCTACATCAATCTGGCACTTGTTTCCAACCTTCACTTTGCAGCCTATACCCCTTCTAGCTGTCACTTGCTGTCATCTACCCTTTTGCTGGTAGCACATCAGCCTAACAGCCTGTTTTCTCTGCATTTACTGCAGCAAACTGCCTAACGACTGCTCCTACACCTACATTTGGACCTTCCAACTGCCACCCACTACTTTGCACACTCCACCCTGCTACGTTTGGTCCTTCCACTACCGCCCAAGGTGTCTACACCCTACATGTATTTGCATTTGCAGTTTTCTCTCTCATCTACTACCTATCTACATCAGATCCAACCTCCTTGGCTGCATTTTCTCGTGTTCAACTCTTGGAGACTACCTTTGCTCTGTTTCGAGATCCGTCAAGAGTGCGATACACTCTCTTGCTCAGCACCTCTACCTTGATCCTCGAGACACAAGAGTTCAAGGTACAATTTTCATTCCTGCATGGTTTGTTTGCTATATGAGCATTGTATATTTAGTATTCAGTTATTCATTCAAATTCTCTATGTTCATTGTCTCTGAGCTACCCTAACCCTAACTATGTTCTTTGGAGTTTATGCTTTGTCGTACAATTTAGTTTATGTTTCTATGTTAGGGTGTTTCTTCACATGGTATCAGAGCAAGGTTCTCTTCCATGAAACCTTAGCCTTTGATCTAGAAGAGCCCTTCGCAAGAAGCAAGAACAACAAGAGAGCAAGATGACTTCAAACACAAATTCACCACATCATCATGATGCTCCTGAGCCTAGTGCATCGAGACATGCGATGGAGTAGGCTTCACAACTTGCTCCTCCATCGGACATGGCCGAAGAGACTTCGGACTACCATTGAGTCCACAAACCATATGAGATTTCACGAGCCGAATACAACATTCTTATGTGATGAGCTCAATAGCAGATTGAAGATAAGTTTAAGTTTTCCCCTTTACATTCGGTGCATTGGTCTAATGATTTTGTAGGAAGGACGGAAGTTCCACAAAGGACTCATCACCCTTACATGGAAACTAGCATGGAGTATAAGCCATTTTCTGCTCCACCTTCATTCACTCCCATGTCAAGTACGCATGCTACTACTTCTCAATCTTTTGATTTTACTCCCTCTTTTCTACAAGATATCAAAGATGCTCATGATGAAGGAACTATTTATAACAAGTATTGGTACATGAGCCCTAAATAGAAAAGGTATTTTCAATTGCACTCAAAAAAAGATAAACAAAATTTGCAAGAATCAATGGTGAGTGCTCCATCTTTTCCTTCCGCTTTAACATCTGATAGTCAATATGATTTTGGTGATTCATCTATTTCTTCATTTGCATTTGATAAACAAAAGGAACCTAACACTTTTCCCACAATAACTCAAATGACAAATCCATTTAATCTTCCACCCATTAGTTCCATTGCACCTTCCTCTCACCCTCCATTAAGTGCACCATACGTCTTCTCACGTCACACCCACAGGCCCTTCACCCATACGTACGCCTCTTAGGACCTCATCTTTTCCTTAGCCAGGTGGTGTCCCCATGATGGAGGTTCATCTTTCCATAACCACACTTTCGGATTTTTCATGGCTTGGAAATGCCACCCAACCACCACCAAGTGTGGATCAATTGGTTCCACAATTTGCCTGCATGGCATTACCTACTGGATCTTCTAGTCATTTTGTTGCATCCCAACCATCTACTGGACAAGGCTCATGTATCGTGATGCCTCCACCTCCACCGGCACTTTATGGAAACATTCATATTTCAATGCCTCCACATCAATCGGGACCCATTGGACACTATCAACCTCTTTCCACTTACCTATCTCCCCCTTCTACTTATCCCTCTCCACTAACCCCTTATGCCACCTATCCGAGCATTGGCCACACTTGATTGACCGCTATGCGGCTAGGGATAGGACCCGTTGCATCAATTTGGATCATGAGCTCCAAAATCTTAAAATCACAGACCAAGATAACTTGAAAGTCAAGTTTGATGAGTATCAACGCCTTCTCATTGAGTTCAATGCCAATCAAAATCAAAACCGCAACAAAAGTAGTGATACCTAAGGAAACTCCCAATCATCTCCCAAACTCCGGTGGTAGAATGTACTAAAGAAAAATCGTTATCATCAACATTGTCAAAAGATTGGCCATTTTGACAAGAAGTATCGATCAAAGGCAAGAGGCACAACACCAAAAGCTAAGAATCAAACCCCCACCCCTTAGTTAAGTAACCCCCAAAGAGGAAGGTAGGGTGGTAGTAACCCTCAGCAAGGGTATTGGCAAGGCCAAACCCACACTGACACTGATCAACCATCATAGTCGACAATATTCTCAACGCCAAAGGGCTTGTCTTACTAGTCTGTAGATGCCCACAGCATCTCCATAGAGACATTTGAGGATGTGAGTCTTGTCCACATGTGCAAGTTACCTCCTAAGAAGGTGACCGCAAAGGCCCACTTGTCATAGCCGAGTACTTCAACTACTCCTTGAATTGTGGACAATGGAGCTATCTATCACGACCCCCATCGCGGACATTTTCATTTCCTAAAACCTTGCAACCGAGCACGTCCAAGTTGGGAATAAGAACAACGTCTCAATCACAATTCAAGCTCATGATTGTATCACTTTCCCCACTAACCGGGCCTGGATCAAGCTACACTGGATGATGTATACTTTGTCCCCTAGCTTGAGGTGAACTTGTTATCCATTCAGCAACTTTGCCGGGTGGGTCAAGTAATCTTCTTCACAGTAACCACAATTGAAGTCCTTAACTCTCAGATTGGTTTAGTAATTGCTTGCAGTGAGGCACAACCTAGTGGCCTATCCAAATGATACAATTTCTTTTTGAGGCAACAATCAAGGGCTCTAAAATCCACCACTTCTAAGCTTTAGTTGCTACACTAGAGCCTACGAGCACTGAGCATCTTTGGCATTACAACTTAGGACATCTTGGATACGACTCTCTTTATGAATTGTCGCGTCATCAAATGGTTTATAGCTTTCCCTGATTGAAGTTATTACGGGATGTCTATAAAGCCTGTCGACTTGAGAAACAACACCATATCCCATTCTTTTAGCAGTCTACACATAGAGCTAAGGTGCCTCTTAGATTGATTCATATCGATCTTTGTGGTCCAACATCCACCACTGCCTTGAGCAGCACATTGTACTTCTTAATGATTGTGGATGATTATTCTCATTACATATGGGTGTATTTTCTCAAGCAGAAGTCCGATATCCTCACATATTTTTCTACCTTGATGTTGCTGGTGAATAACCAAACTAGTCATCATGTAGGATGCATGAGGAGTTACACTGGGGAGGAGTTCATCTCCCACGAGTTTTTCGAGTTTCTACAGAAGCATGGTATTTCATACCAACTCTCCCTCACAAAATGGAGTCATTAGCGTAAAACTCGGATTATCATGACATGGCACGCTCTATGGTGTTTGCAACAAAGCTCCTTGAGTGCCTTTGGATCAAGGCTGTTACCACTTCGGTGTACATCCTCAACTGGTGCCTAACTACGATTGTTCTCAAAGGACTCCATATCAGGCATTCTTCAACTTTCAACATGTAGTTTCCTACTTTAGAGTCTTTGGGAGTCGTACTTACACGCACACCTCTAATGATAAAATAGACAAGCTCGCTCCCTGAGCTAATCTTTTGATTTTTATAGGATACTCCTCCAAAGCGAAAGCCTATCGTCTCTTTGATCCTCGGGCAAACAAGGTGATCGTTAGAGAGATGTAATGTTTGATGAGAGAGACATTATGCAGTCTTCTATACCAGATTCTATGCCCTTTCCTCACATCGTTCCTACTGAGATAGTGCCTTCTGAGTAGGATCTACTACTCGATGTTGATCCACCCACAAATTCTCCTCCTCCTAGGCCCTATATTGCACATTTGAGCCAAATAGTTGACAAGAGGCTCTTCAACACGCCCAATGGGGAGAGGCCATGGAAAAGAAGCTTAAGAGTTAGTTGAATCCTAAAGATTCACCTTGTCTCGATGACTTTCTTGTGGCTCGAACGATTCATTAAGGTAAAAGTTGGACTTGCAAAGCCAAAAGTTGGATCCAAGTCTCATTCATGATGGCAGCTTCCATGGTGGAGGCTGACTATTGAGCTCTTTTTAATAGTACCATGGAGACCATCTGCTTGAGGAGCTTACTAGTGGCACTATACTTTCCATACGCCTCCACCCCATTGTCTATTGCAATAACCACAGTGCCATTGCCCTTGCAAGCAATCCAATTATTACACCATGGACGTGGCATGTGGAGGTCCACTTCCACTTCACCAGAGAGCAAGTTGAGCTAGGCACCATATACCTAGAGTTTATGCCTTCCTCCAATATGTTAGAAATGCGGGATCTAGAGCATGGCAAAACCGGAAGCTATGGAGGATGAAGAAATAAGTGTAGACTCATGATGGAAAGGACACTGTTTGTTACACAAGTGAATTAGGTTCCAAGATTGAGACTTGGACTCATAAACACAATCTTGTGTATGTGGACAATGACATTGACACTTTACTAAAATGAAAAGAGTACTATCATTGCATTAAAAAAGGAAGCAAGTACAATGCTTTATAGGAAAGTAGGAAACTGCAGTAGGCACCATTGTGCATATGGGATAAGTCACCCTGCATGTCCTTGACCCTGAGACTCCATACAAAGAGGCTGTTTGAGTGTGATTGCTGATTCTCAACACCCCTCCTCAATCACAACTAGGAAAAGGCACAAAGTGTATAGAGGCTGTAATGAGAACCACCTGCAAAGTGTGGGCATACCACAGACATGGCAATAAACACCAGAGGCTGTCGCAGAAAAAGCTAAGTGTGGGTACCATAAACATGGTGGACATCCAGAGGCTGTAACAGGGGCCTCACAAAGTGTACAGGGACTGTAATGCCAAGTTACATAAGGAGTTTACAAAGCTTATGGCAGGAAGCATTAGGGCAAGGAAAATACAAGGTTATTAAAACAGTCTATCAGAATTATGAGAGTACAAGGATTGATGAGTCTTGTCCTTCCGATCCTGGTGATCTTCATCTTCTTCTTCCTTTGCTTCATTTTCTTCTTCTTCTTTGACTGCGACTAGATAGGCCTTTTGGGATCTCTTTCTTGCGTGGCAGAACTTCTCGGTGTGTCCGGTCCTTTTGCAGAAGTCACAAAAGAGCTGATCTTTCTTGCCTTTGTACCTGTTGCCAACATATAATGCATGCTCATCTCTAGAGGTACTTGGTTCTTCTTTAGTTTTTAGCTTCTTTTCTTCTTCTAACAGTGATGCCTGGATATCAACAAGTTCAAGATTTGGCATGTTGATTAAAGTTGTTGATACGTTATTATATTCAGAAGGCAAGCTCTTAAGTAGAACACCGATGCAAACATCTTCATCCATTTTAATGTTGATTCCTGCAAGTTGGGTTAGGAGTCCTTCCATGTAATTAAGATGTGTGGCAAGTGATGTGCTGGACTTCATTTCAAGCCTAAAGAATTCAATTAGGAGACCATACTTTGATTATTTGGATTGTGCACCGAACAGGGTGTCAAGTCTTTTCCATGTATCCTGTGAGGTCTCACAGTTATCCACGTGATGGATATAACTGTCATCTAGCTCCAATTTGATAATGGCCTGGGCTCTGTCATCATTCTTTTGCCAAGTAGTTGCAAGGTCCGCGTCCCTCGGTTTCTTCTCTTTGCCATTTGTGATGGCCCAGAGACCCTTCTTCATCAGAATGAGCTTGATGCGGGTTTGCCAAGTGTGGAATCCGACTCCTTTGAATCGAGCATTTGACGAGTCTTTGCCCATGTTAGATTTACGGGAACAGTAGCAAATCAACTTCAGACTTTATTAGATTTGAGCAACAGAAGAATTGATTGAGAGACACAAGTGCTAAAAAGCACTAACTGAGTGTCAATGGATGCCAAATCTGCAAAAGTCTTTTTCTCCAAGTGATTGAGTGTCAATGGATACCAAATCTGCAAAAGTCTTTTTCTCCAAGTGATCTTCCCCTTCTTGATTTGATGTTGATGCCTTCAGATCTGAGTTAAATCAGTAAGAGTGTTGTACTCAAGTGTATCAAAGGATACAAGAAAAATAGTGTCAAATAACACTTGATAGGTATCAATAGATACTGTTCTTGATGAGCCTGATGTTGATGCTGGATCTTCTTGAACCTTCTTCTTGTTGATTTTGAATGAGGCACTGAGTAGATCAGAGTTGCAAATTATTGGTTGAGCCCAAAGGAATGAGAAATTGAATAGGCTTATGAGCTTTGGTTCAAGGGCTATGGCTTCCCTTTAGGGTTTGCAGGGTGCAGCCTGGTTTTTCAGCTCGTGCAGTTCGTGGGCATAACCATTTTGCATAAGACTTGATGGGAAGGAAGCTTGGGTAATGAGCTTCAATTGCCCTATGCACACGGACCAGATCACAGCACGCAGAGGCAGCGCGAACTGTACGACCAGAATATGGCGCAGAATGGGCAGCGACTTCCAATTTGTGCAATGCTGAAGCTACGATTTACCAATGTCGGCCTTTGATGTGACGAGGAGCTGCGCTAGGACCATAGGAAAGTTTCTCCAGAAGGAAGCGTGGGGAAATATGGGCTGTAGAAGTAGATCAAGAAGCTCCAAGTGAGCTGGGTACTGTCTGGCTATGGCAGACAAGAGTGAGGATGAAGTATGAAGTTGGAAATAGAGTCATACACCAATCTTGAGCTGTCCAGAGATGAAGAGGAGCTGAAAGAGCAGAGAGGAGACCTGAGACATGCTAAGCCATGCTCAGCTGTGCTCTAATACCATGTTAGAAATGCGGGATCTAGAGCATGGCAAAACCGGAAGCTATGGAGGATGAAGAAATAAGTATAGACTCATGATGGAAAGGACACTGTTTGTTACACAAGTGAATTAGGTTCCAAGATTGAGACTTGGACTCATAAACACAATCTTGTGTATGTGGACAATGACATTGACACTTTACTAAAATGAAAAGAGTACTATCATTGCATTAAGAAAGGAAGCAAGTACAATGCTTTATAGGAAAGTAGGAAACTGCAGTAGGCACCATTGTGCATATGGGATAAGTCACCCTGCATGTCCTTGACCCTGAGACTCCATACAAAGAGGCTGTTTGAGTGTGATTGCTAATTCTCAACACAATAACTATGCAAACATATTGACTAAGACAATCAATCGACCGATATTGTAGTGTCTTCTACCTAAGATTGGCTTGAATACACTCTTCTCTATCTCTTCAGATTGACAAAGAGAGGGTTATTCCCTCTAGCTTTCCCTTCTAGTTTGAGAGGGAACAATTTTCTTCCCTTGATAGTGACAATGATGATTCTTATAAATTTTAATTCAATCATTGTATTTTTTGAATTTCTTGAACATTGTGTCTTCATCTGCACTATCAAGATGACATGATTGTAAAAGCACACCTGGACAAATGAACAATTCCCCTACAAGGACATTGTCCAAGTGGCACCATTGCATAGTATTTTGTATGAGCATGATCACCCTTGCATTGTCTCTTGCATCACTCCAATGCATTGGCATTCTATTCTTGTAAACATGCATCTATGCATATATATTCATTTTCAATCTTTTTGAGTGGTCAACTCTAGATCCACCATATTCATGGCATTGCACATACCAGTCTCCCTTGCTTGTTTAGCCTTGTTAGCTTGCTTTTCACATATGTTTTTTCTCTCTCCACATACCCCCCATATTTGTTACACACTCTCACTAGTCTATTCCTTCGTCATTGACATCCAATAGTAGTAAGGATAACCTCCTTATTTTCTAAAAGCCTTTGGGGGACTAACTACTTATCTCCCTCCATTGCTTAATCGACTGTCATCTCTCTTTTTTGAAAGAAAGATTATCAAAACACAAAAAAACAAAAAAAAGTCTTACTGTGGTTTCATCCGTCTTTGCAAAACTTGGTAGGCCACTAGACAACAGGTGTCCAATGCCCTGAGGCTCGATAGGCACTAGGCAACCACCATACACCCTTTGTATGATGCCCTCGCTGCTTTGGAAAGGGATGCCTTGGTGTAAAAACACACAAAAACAAAATCACTCTAAATTTGAGTTGGGCTTCCTTTCTTGCTTAGTTTTTGGGCATGAGAGGGTTGAATTGACACACACATTACATGCTCCATTAGCCACTTAAACAGCCCTAAAAATGCTTAATTTAATTAAATTCCTAAAATTGTGCACAGTTCAAGGGAGTTTTAGAACAATGCACGGTACAAGATTTAGAAACTTTCCATGGATAGGCCGACTGCCCTCCATTCAACCTCCATCTCGTTTTTGCAAATTTCAAGCCCTCTAGCTATATATTGCCCACATCCCGTTCATGAAGGATATCTCAATTGAAGCTGCCCATTGCTGTCTACATCAGTCCAACGCCTATTTCCAGCATTCACTTCACAGTCTACACTCCTTCCAACTATCGCCTGCTATCATCTACCTTCTAGTGATTACACATCAGCCTCATGGCCTATTTTTTCTGTGTTTACTGCAGTAAATTGCCTGGCAAAGACTGCCCCTACACCTGCGTTTGGACCTTCCAACTGCTGTTCAATATTTTGCACACTCCACACTACTGCATTCAGTCTTTGCTGCTTCTGCCCAGGCCTTCGACACCCTACAGGCATTATTTGTGTTTACAGTTCTCTCTCTCATCTACTGCCTGTCTGCATTTGCTCGTGTTCGACTCTCAAAGGCTGTCTTGGCTGCATTTTAGAATTCATTAGGAGTACAACATACTCCCCACTCTACACCTCTGCCTAAATCCTTGAGACACGAGAGTTCCGGATACAATTTTAATTCCCGCACAGTTTGTTTGCTACATGAGCATTGTATATTTAGTATTCAATCATTCATTCAAACTCTCTATGTTCATTGTCTCGGAGTTACCCTAACCCTAATTGTGTTCTTCTGAGTTTATGCTTTGACGTACGCTTTAGTTTATGTTTCTACGTTAGGGTATTTCTTGACACACCCTTGTGTTGATAAACAAAAAGGGACATATGTGGTCCTACCCACCTCATGCACACAATTAAGTGACAAAATGTCTGAGCAGTGCAAGTACCAAGACCATTACTAATCGAAACATCATAGATTTTGCTTTCTTTCCTCTTCCCGCCCCCCCTCCCTCCCCCCCCCCAAAAAAACATCCTCACAAGTCCATCGATAGAAGATCCTATAAAACAAGTGCAATAATCAAGTATACAAAGACCGAACCACATGACTGATAGATAAATGCTCAATCAAATGAAATGTAAAATGACAAAGGAGTGGATAAAACAATTCTAAATGCATAAACAAGGCATGATGCAATAGAGAAGCAAGTTGTTGAAGGAGTCATAGAAGAAACGAAGGCCCAAATCAAGGGCCAAAGAAGCCCACACACACCTCAAGAACTCAAATCCAAGTTATGGGAAGCCAATGGACAAATAGATAATGTGTGGCGATTGGGGTTGCTTCTCTACTACCAACAATAGGTTGCAATGGGCAAATGACACAATGATATGATAGTAGTTAGAAAGAAATTACAATATTACTATCACAAATAAAAGACAAGAAGCTGCAAAACATGGCGAATGAGAGAGCTCTAATCCTATTGCTGCAACAAATTGACTAGCTAAGAATAAATATGGAAGAAGAGCACCTCTGATACTACTATTGAGTCTTTAGAGGGTGTGCTTAGCCTAATTGAGTAGACGACCAAGACTTGACTGCCCATGTCATGGATCACAAGAGCATGCGAGAGAAAGATTATGTGAGGCAAGACACGTGTGTGAGAGGCGAGATGCATGTGCAACCACCAACATATAAACATGTCAAATTGATTGTGAATTGACTTCACATCTCTACTTTGCTCCATAAGATCGTTGTGGTGGTGAATTCTAGTGATCAGCAAATACCCGTCTTTTTCTTTTGTTCATGCCAAGTTGTGAAGAGGAGCAAAGCAAGTTTGTCCACATATTGGAGTGCACATGAGATAGAGGCAAGCGGGAGTGTTTGTGATCTGATCAAGGTAGAGAATGTTCAAGGCAAATCAAGATGGAATGAAGAGCTCTCCTGAATAGGACAATTTTGCAACTTTATGGATTTGAAGCATTGGTCAAAGCTTGGGCTCTCAAAGTCGATACTTATACATATCCCTATTTAATAGTTGTGATAAAGATCTAAGATCTCTTTTGACTATCTTGGGTTCATTGAGTTGTGCATTAGGATAGTGAGTCTTGCAATTGGTATCAGTGACACAAGGACATGAAATTTTGAGATACTTTAACCTTGCCAATAACATTTGATTAAGTTACTAGTCAAATGTGCAAGGCTGTTTCGCAGTGTGATGCACATAGCAGTTATTTCATGGAAACGGGCCAAGGATTGAGCATGCAATGGGTGTCAAACGCAAAAGTTGTGATAAGTTATGCCCACTGGGTTTTGATAGTCAATCGGTGTCAGTTATAACCCTAGGACAATTCTTTGGCCAATAAGTATCAATAGTGACACTAGGGACTAGTATTAATTAATTAATTAATGTCAATCCAAAGGTCAACAAAGATTGGAGACCACTCCAAGTTGCAAATAGCCTAGCCAATTTAATTATAAATGGACACATTTAATTTTAGGCAGGATCAGAAGAGCTGAAATTTTGAAAATTAATTTAATAGTTGGATAATGCTGAAAATTGGATTTAGAAGGTTACAACTTGGCAAAAATGCCCATGCAAACTGAGAAAACGTTTTTCAAGGCTGGATCTCAGCCATTCATGCAATTTTCAGCTGGTGGATCATTTTCTAAACAGAGAAACAACAATTGGCTATATCCAACAACCATCTAGGACCTTCCAAGGGTAGGCAACAACCGAGAGACACCTTCCAAGGGCTAGCGACAACATTGCTGATCACACAACAACATTTTGGGGGGTGCCTAGCATTAGGTGACTGCATTAAATGCAGGTTGGAGCAAGCAACAAGTAGATTTTAGGAATTTCTTGCAAAGAAAATCAAATTTCTCTCTCATCTTGGCTCTCTCTCACCTTCTCAAGTCCATTCTCAAGAGATCTCAGCTTATCTCAACCATTTGGAGCAAACCTCAACTAGATTTGATGGACAGCAAAGAGAATTCTATTGTAAACCCTAAATTTTTGCAAAACTTAGGGTTTAACAACCACCTTGAGACCTATGCCAACAAGAGAAGGCATCATTACATTGAAATCCATACCTACAATTTGTGATATTGACAAGGATTTCAGATGCCAAGCCATCCACAGTAAATTTGGAGTAACATTTGGCCAATTGGGGTTCAATTAGAGCAAGTCGTGGGTGAAATTCAAGGGGCAAATTGCCCAATTTGTTTGTTGATTGTTGAACACGCAAGGGGCTTTTGAATCAACCAAGAAGATTGTAGAATCTCAACTTGTAATAAATCCATTGGCGATTGAAGATAAAGAAATACAAAAAGGGGTGTCAATGTTGGAGCCATTAGGATATCCATTGTCCAAGAATTTTGAAGGTAAAAGTGTGCATTTCAATTTATGTTTATTTGTTGATTATTGTAATTAAGTACTTAGTCAAGGAATTACCACCCCCTTCAAGAAGGAAGGCTGGTTTCAACAAGAGCCAACTCTCAATGATACACAAGGAGCGATTGGATCAAAGGATCCCAAGTTTTTTATTCTTCTCTACGACAAATTACAAGGATTTGCTTCTTCCGAACATGGATGCTTTGTACACAAACATTGCAATGCAAGTGGAGACAACATAACGACGATGGAGGTGACAAGCTTAGAGGCAATATCTGTAATGAAGAAAAATTGCTTGCCAAGGATTATTTGAAGGACCATTATTAATTAGAAGGGAGATAATTGTACTCAATGAGAGAGAGACTTAAAATATTAATGGAGGAGTATAAAAGGAGCCTTGATGGCATTGTAAACACTTTTGGCTCATTTGACAATTAACTAAGTACTTTCAACTTAGCTCTAGTTTTAGCATTAGTTGTCATCTTGTATTTTGTGTCATGGATTAATAGAAGAATTTCCCCATGGCATGGCCATGTATGGCATTTCTTATTCAATTTCCATGTTTCTTGGATTTACTTATTACTGTACTTTCAATTAGTGTAGGTCTCTTTTACACTGGTATCAGAGCATTAGGTTGGATCATGTTTGTGGTTATTGTCAACCATGGATTTAGTTGCAAAGGCTAGAAAATAGGACTACAGTTAGATTTTAGTTACAAGCTTGGTCAATTCTTGTAACCGTGACTGAGCAAGGTCTATTACAACAAACCGTGATCGTTTTGGTGGTCACTAACAAGATTCTTCAAGAAATGGCAATTTTCTTGCTATTCTAGCAAGTCGTCATCAAACTAAAGCCATTTTTGGAGGCCATTTTGTCACAAGAGTAAGGAACTAGAGTTAAAGGCAACTAAAGGACATCCAAGGTTTCACTTTACCTTCTTCACAAGGCTAAAACTTCCATGGATTTCCTTTGGACCTAATCTCCATTTCTTCACCTAATCTTCCTCAAGAGACCTCAAAGCTTGATTTTACTCCCCTCAAGACTTCATGGAGAATCATACTTGTGGGATTTGACCAGCTATTACCACGTCTCTCTGTAGCAGTTTTAATCATCTCAAGCTTGCTCCCTCAAGCTTTAAGACATCTCTGAGCCTTCCTCTAAGCTTTGCCCTCTTCCTTTGTCATTAACGCTTGATCATCCTTCTTTCATGGATACCATAAACAGAGCAGCATGGAAATTCTCTGAAGTTGTGGCTTAATCTTGGTCATTTCAAGGGGCTTTTGTCCTCTAATCACTTCAGGGAACTTCTCCAATATACTTCAAGGTTCAACAACGATTTCATCATTTCTTCAAGATTTGATGAGATTTATTTTCTCTTGACAACGATTACAACGAGGCATCATTAAATCTTTATGAAATCTTGGACTATTGTGCTCCTAATCACAGGGCTTTTGTGCTAAATCACTTCAAGGATATAAGAGGTGGTTCATTCCACTTAATCTTGATAAACATTGTTGATCTATGGAAGGATCTGATGCCATTTCACACTCTTGAACAAGGACAACATACATTTTACAAGAATTGCTTCAAGTTTCTAGTTCATTCCACTTAATCTTGATAAACATTGCTGATCTATGGAAGGATCTTGTGCCATTTCACACTCTTGAACAAGGACAACATACATTTTACAAGAATTGCTTCAAATTTCTAGTATTTCTTCAACAAAGCTTACACCAAAGGATAGGAGGCTACAATAACCCTTATTGAAGGCTCTCATAAAGGATTCAACTCTCTATCAATGGAATTTATTTCCTTTGATCATTTGCAACAAGAGGCATTTATTAATCAATGATTTATCAAGGAGGGATCCCTAATTTCAACTTCAACAACCGCTATCATCAAATATTAAGGTACCACTAAGTCCTGCACTCCCTAATCTCTCTTTAATCCTCTTAATTGGACTCTGCAATTGCTCAAGAGGAATTAGGAGTAATCATTGATAAATTCTTCTTGATTCGGTAAAATATAGGGCTATTTGAAGTAACGCTTAAGTTTCCATTATCATGGCCATGGAATGTTTGAATCCATTTGAAATTCATTGATGAAATGCTATCACTTAATGCTCTGAGCTGAATTTTCTTGATTGGCTGATCATTGTTGTATCCAATGAGAAAATCGTCTAGATGGTAAATGGGAAAATACTTCTAAGGCAATCAGTCACTACAAGAGGGGTAAAATCCCTATCCTTTCCTTTTATTTCTATCCATTTCTAATTCCCACTTGCATCTCATTGAAAGAAACAGAGTTTTATTTTTGCCCTTTCATTTCACAATTGTTTGATTAGTCTAGTATCCCATACCATGTTGTAAATACCCACAAGGAAAAGCAAATGCCGAAGGAGTTATGAGCCAAAAGAGAGGTGACCTTCCCTCATAACGAAGAACTCGAAGGGATGCACAACCTAGCTTGGGGAGGAAATTTGCACACCCCCCAAGTCTCTAAGCCCATGTAGGTGTTGCCATTTTATCCCTCACATAAGTGCTCCGTTGTGAAGGACTGAAGACAGTATAGCGATAGTGATTTTGGGTCTCATTTTGGCATCCCTACAATGAGCCTACAGTATTTTAGCACCATTGTAGATTTTGCAGGGTATTTTCAGCTTAACAAGGCCAAAACAAGGCATGCAATGCTGAACACAAAGGTATAACAGAGAGGTACAGGTACTTACAGGTGGTTTCCAGCCAAACAAGGGTAAACAGTGAATTTCAAGCAGAAATTCAGACTTACACAAGTACTTGTAGGTGTTTTCTCAACACTTGGAGTGATATTACAGGTCATACAAGTACCCCGTGGGTGTACTTCAGGGTTATTCAGAGTTGGGTATAGTCAAGACCACCTACAAGTGTAAATAGGGCATATACATTTATCTGAATAGATAGCTGAAATTAGTTCCAAGATAAGTAAAAGACATTCGAACAAAAAACGCTGTCCTTGCAAGGATTGGGGACTTTATTGCCAAGGATTCAAGACAACAATCACTCCATTTGGACCTTACAATCAAAAGATATTACATATTTTGTGCCTGCTCATCATTAAAACAGCACAGGTACCATGGCCAAAAACAAGAAGAAAGACCCTATTTTGGAGACAATTCAAGAGGAGATGAGGATTTATAATCAAGACTGTAACCCTATGCATGAGGCACTCAATCAAGGTCTTGAGGAAGGGGAGTTGAGTGCTACAAAAAGTCAAAGATTACATGAGGTTGCTGCTCGAATGGTACAAGAGGTGAACCATGTTGATGGGACAAATGTCAATTATGCCTCATTAAATTCAAACGGTTATCAACAAATGTCTATTGATATCAAGGGTCTCAAGGATAGCATTATTTACCTTACCATGAACCTTGATTCCAAGTTAGACAAGTTTCTCAAAGTTCAATCTCGGTCCAGCATGGGACTTAATTGCAAGTTTGATAAGGAGATGACCTTGTCAAGTAAAAGGATGGTTCCTACAGCAAAAACCAATGTCTAAGATTCTCCTATTCAAGAAAATCTAGCCCTAAGGACTAGTGCTCAACAAATGGGAGTTAATTTTGAGGTTCGGGAGCCCTCCAAAGTCAAGGAATTCAATCAACAATATCAATCAAAGTATAAGCAAAAGGGTCCTATTAATTCAAGATCTAATGATCAATTTGAAAGAATTCATAGAAGCCAAAGGCAAGACGAAAACTTTCATGGATGTCACCCTTTTTACAGCTCTTTTTATAAACAGGATGGACAACAATGAAATACTCCAAGAAGAGTTGACTCTAATCAACGAATATCCATATGAGAAAAGACATGAAGAAAGAAGGATATCTCATGGACACTCTAATAAATAGTAACACATGTTTGAACAGCAACACCCTCTTGGCAATGATCATGGAAATGGAGTAAACTCCTATGGACAGCAATTACCCTGTGCTAATGTACATCCATATGGTAAACTCTTACAGACGGCAATTACCCCATGCTAATGTACATCCATATGGTCTACCACATGCTCAAGGCAATACTTTTAATCAATTTGGACAAGCATCTATGCCACACACTCATTTTGGATAGCAACAAGCCTATGTTGGAGTAATTCCATCATTGGGACAGCCACCTCATGATCAAGGATCATGGAGCAATAATATGAATAGGCTACAACATACAAGGATGTATAACAATGCACCAAATATCGGACATGGTCAGCCCCATCATTATGACAAGGAATATAAAGAGAAGATTAACATTTCCAACTTCAAAGGAAATAATCCATCACCTACGGAGCTTGAAGAGTAGTTTGATAAGCTAGAGATGTACTTCCCTCTTTACCCACGGGCTGAAGATGTATAGGTATGTTATACAGCCCTTCATATGGAGGGGTATCCTCATGCGTGATGACAAAAATAGGGCAAGTATTTTTGACTTGGAATGCATTGAAAAGGGCTATGATATAAGTCTTCATCTTATCATTCGAAAAGGAAAAGTTAGAAAGTACTCTTTACAACAAAGGGGACAATCCGTTAGAGAGTATTCCAACCAATTCCTGAACTCGTCCATATATGTAGATGAAATTTTAAATGGAGCAAAGCTAAATAAATACATCTTTAGTCTTGATCCAACCCTATCTTCTGAAGTTAGAGCTATGAAGCCTACCCCTGTACATGAGGCTATTCAATTGGCAAAAAGGTACAGCCTGAAATATAAAATTTTTCAGCCTAAACATAGGGTATAAACCAGTCTAATCAGACTACAAGAGATGTACAATCATATGCACAGCCAACAGATGGATTTAGAAATGATGGGAAGCCATTAAATACCTACATCAAAATTTTCACTTTTCTTACAGCATATGCATCAAAACAAGGCCAAATTTTCAGACCTAATGCTGATAGGAAAGTTGATCAAAAGAGGACTGATTTCAGTACTAAACCTTCAGCCAACAATGCTCAAGGGAAACATATTACCAATGACAAGCTGAAGGACATGTTTGCTAAAGGATTATGTTTTAAATGTGGAGAAAACTGGACAGCTAATCATAAATCCAAGTGTAAGGTAAAGAATGTTGTTGAGCTAAAAATGCATTACTTGCCGATTAGCTTCTTAAACAACCCCAAAACATACTAAAAAATGCTCGTTTAGAGTAAAAACCCTAAAATGAGGAGCGGTTCGAGAGAGCTCAGTGGAAACCCTAATTTTTGGGGCGCCCTTCCACATCTATAAATAGACAAGCTACCCCCATTCAGCCTTATTCCGTCTATGCAGATTTCACACTCTCCAGTGCAGATTTCAGCCATCAATCTACCTCCACGTGGCTATCCAACCCTCGCGACTACTGCCACCTCTCCCTCCAGCCTCGTAGTGCCCTAGCGCCTTCTTCCTGTTGGGAATAAAGGCCCTCGTGCCTTTAAATGTGCTCGGGTGTGAACACACCCTTAGCACTTGCACGCACACACACACACACACGTATGTATGTATGTATGTATGTATGTATCCAAAAACCTAAAGGTGCACTCGTCATTGTACCTACAAACGTGCTTACTCTCCGTTATTGCTCTCTCTCACACTCTCGGTCTCTTCGGCACTAAGGAACACCCACTCTCTCGAAGGTTGGGGATTTGTCCAAATTTGGTGCGAGCAAGATGCAACAGTGATATCTGTCTCAAAAATTGCAGGAATTTGTGACATTTTGCCTCCAACATTTGGGGCTTTTCATGTACATGCACAAATTGGGCTGAAATTTACCCAATTTCTCAACATTGATGCACATTGGACCCCGTGCAATTTGGGGCTTTTGTAGTTTGGATAAAATCTGTGCAGCATTTGGTCATTTTATGTACATGCAGGTTGAATTCCACACAATTTGGACATCAACACTTCGTAAAATTTGGGGATTTTGCTGAAATTGCTCTATTTTGGCAAAATTGGCCTATTCTACGCATGACAGAGAAAATGCAGATGTGCGGTTGATGCTTTGAGCACAAAAATTTTGGGGCTTTTGACCATTCATGTTAAATTTTATGCCCATGGGTACATGTACAATAGAAATTGCAATTAAATTTTGGAATTTCTCATGTAATGTGATGCATATGCCCTTGGAACAACTGTAATCAATTGTGGAATGCTATAGCACATGGTTTGGTGCTTCTGAAAATTTAATTACAGATCTGAAATTTGTGCTTCTAAGTGGTCATTTATTGCTGGTTGGTATTTGTTTGTACCTTGGTCACTTGGGTGACAGTTTTGGACTTGCATTTGCTGTTTTTTGGTCACATTTGGGCTGAGAATCATGGTTGGCAGCAATGACAGCAGTAATCTAATGCACATAAAGAAGCTTGAAGGAGCACATAACTTTACAGTTTGGCAAAAACAGTGCTACAATATCCTGTTGCAAAAGAAGCAGGCAAAGCCGATTAAAACCAAAGAGGCAAAGCCCGCAGACATGGAACATGAAGATTGGGATGAGTTAAATAAGCTTGCACGCTCAACCATCAAGCTATCGATTTCTGATACCTTGCTGTTTAACATTGAAGGTTTGGATTATGCATATGCTATATGGACTCGACTGGAAGAACTGTATGCACAGGAAAGTGCTGCAAGCAAAGTATATTGGCTGAAAAAGCTTATGGATTTGCATATGAAAGAGGGTACAGCAATGTCTACTCACCTGACTGAGTTTAACTCTATTTTCAGCCAGCTGGTTGCCTTGAAGTTCTTGATTGATGAAGAATTTAAGGCTACGTTCTTGCTTTGCACTCTTCCAAAAATTGGGATACATTCAGGACTGTTATGAGCAATTTGAATGTGATTCTTTTGTATGTTGATGTAGAAAGTGCTCTACTCATGGAAAACATGAATCGGCATAACAATGCATCCAGTAAGTCTTCTAGCACTTTGCATACTAGGGGCAAATCATAGCAGAAAGGCAAATCTGATAGCAAGGGACGCAATAAATCACGTGGCAAAGATGTTGAATGCCATCATTGTGGCAAGAAGGATCATTTTAAACGTGACTGCTACAAATGGAAGAAAGAGAAAGCAAAGGGCAAGAAGACAAATGATAGCAAGGAAGAGAAGGACAATCTGCCTAAGAAGAGCAGTGTAAAATCACACTTTGGTGCACATGCTTTACTTGCAAATACAGATGATGACATGCATACATGGATTCTCGATCCAGGTGCTTCCTTTCATGTCACCCCTCATTGTGAGTGGTTCTTTGCCTATACAGGGGGGTCGACATGGTGTTGTCCATCTTGGGGACAACTATGCATGTGAGATTACAAGTATTGCCGGTGTGCAATTACAGTTTCAGCATGGCTCTCTCTTTACACTTCAACATGTACGATATGTACCTCAGCTCAAGAAGAGCTTGATTAGTACAGGGCAGCTAGATGATGATGGTTTTCATACCACCTTTGGTGATGGAAAATGGAAGATTTGTAAGAGATCTAGAGTGATTGCTAAAGGTTGTAAAAGTGATACTCTATATCCTCTCCATGTAACTAGTGTGAGTGATCATGTTGTTGCCGTGACTGAGCAGCCAAGCGTTTCTTTGTGGCATGGCCGGTTGGGACACATGAGTCAAACAGAAACGAAAGTTCTTTCTCGGTTGGGTTACTTGCCTTGTCTTCGTTATGCTAATTTTGAGTATTGTGATCATTATATTTATGGTAAACATGCACAGACGTCTCATAAAAAGTCTCTTTCTTTGAAATCTTCTCCTCTAAAGTTAGTACATTTGGATGTATGTCAAATGCCAAGATTATCTTTAGGGGAAAATAAATAGTTTATCACCTTTGTCGATGATGCTACACGAAAGGTATGGGTTTATTCTATTCGTAGCAAGGATGAAGTGCTTGATCAATTTAAAAAATTATCGGCATTGGCTGAAAATCAGACAGATAAGACACTCAAGTGTCTTCACTCTGACAATGGTGGGGAATATGTGTCCAAGGCCTTTCAAGCATTTTGTGACAATAAAGGGATAAAGACGAAGCTCATTGCTTCTCATAATCCATCCCAAAATGAAGTTGCAGAGCGTATGAATCGGACCATACAAGATAAGGTCCGTACGATACTATCTCATGCTACATTATCCCACGGTTTTTGGACAGAGGCTATTATGACAGCCGTACACTTGATTAATCGGTCACCAAACAGGTCTTTTGGGGGAGGGAGAGAGGGGAGGGGGGGGGGGGGGGGGGGGGGGGGGGGGGGGGGGCAGGGGGAGTTCCCCAAGAAGCGTGGTCGAGCAAGCCACCTTCATATGCTCATCTGAAAGTGTTTGCCTCTGAGGCTTTTGTGCACATTCATTAAAAAAAAACGCAGCAAACTTGAGCCAAAGTCCTGTAAATGCATTTTCCTAGAATATGGTGACGAGAGTGAAATGGGGTATAGATTGTGGGATCCCGAGAAAAGGAAAGTAGTACGCAGCAATGATATTATCTTCCGGGAAGATCGCATGCATAAACAGCCAAAAAGACTAAGGAGGGCCGTACGGGTTGTATTCCGTGAAGAAATACCTTTTGGACAGCAAAATGTGCCCACTATACAGCAGCAAATACCTGCTGCAAATGAACCTGTAAATGCAGAAAATAATGCTGAATATGATCGGCCAGCTATGGCCCATGATAATGAGCCACTACATGTGCAAGAACAGTCAGGACAGCAAGCTATTAATACTGATTTGCAGGCTGAAATGCCAGGACAGCAAGCTGAAAATGCTCAATAGCCAACAAACAATGACCATTGGGTTAGGAGATCGTCTAGGGCTACTAGACAACCTGACAAATTTGTTCCTGGTGCAAACAATGTGGCTGATTATGTCATGTTGACAGACTGTGGTGAACTATCTTGTTTCAAGGAAGCAATGGACACGTAAGACAACAAGAAATGGTATAAAGCCATGTTGTCAGAAATGGAATCTCTTGAGAAAAATGGCACTTGGGACTTGGTGCAGTTGCCTAAAGGGCAAAAAACACTTCCGTGCAAATGGGTTTACAAGATGGTCACTTCTGGTTCCTCACCAAAGTACAAAGCAAGATTGGTTGCAAAGGGGTACAAGCAGGAGCATGGAATTGACTTTGATGAGATTTTCTCTCTTGTAGTCAAGATGATTACATTGAGAACCATTTTGGGCTTGGTTGCAGCTGAAGATATGGAGCTCATATAGATGGATGTAAAGACTACATTCTTACATGGCGATCTACATGAAAACATATATATGCAGCAGCCTAAAGGATTTGTTAAAAAAGGGAAAGAGAAAATGTTATGTAAACTCAAAAGGAGTTTGTATGGGTTAAAACAAGCACCAAGAGAATGGTTTTGATACATTCATGCAGTCTCAAGGCTTTCATAGAAGTCAAGTAGATCACTGCTTGTACACCAAGAAGGTAGCAAATGGCAACCTGATTATCTTGGTTTTGTATGTTGATAATATACTGATTGTTGCTGGCAGGGATACTCATGCATTGAACTCATTGAAGCAAAGTCTTCATGGCCGCTTTGACATGAAGGATCTTGGTGATGCAAATCAAATTCTTGGCATGTGAATACTCAGAGATAGATCAAAAGGCCTACTCTATCTATCTCAACAGGAGTATATCTCCAAGGTTTTGCAACGTTTCAATATGGAGGGGGGGAAAACAATTGGGGTTCCATTGCCTCCATATGTGAAACTGAGGGCAGCCCTACGTTTGATGATGAGAAGGCTGAAATGGCCAAGATTTGATGTATACTATGGTGGTTGCTACACGTCTTGACATTGCCTTTGCAATGGGAGTGGTTAGCAGATACATGGCAACCCCCGGCAAGAAGCATTGGGATGCAGTGAAAGGTATTACAAGATACCTCAAAGGCACAAAGGAGTTGTGCATTTGCTTTGGGAAGCAGAAGGCATCTGCTATTGGCTTTATGGATGCAGACTATGCTGGTCATGCGGATTGCAAGAAGTCTACTTCTAGGTATGTGTTTACTTTCACAAGAGGAGTAGTCTCTTGGATCTCCAGGCTACAAAAGCGTGTTGCATTGTCTACTACAGAGGCAAAGTATGTGGCTGCCACTGAGGCATGCTGAAACCGGCTTGTTCACTGGGAGGGGCGGTAGTGTACAACCAAAATATATAAATGCTTTCACCCAATTAACAGTCGCCCACTTTACCTGAACTTAAATACACAGAATCAAGAAGAAAATCAGGAAGCTAAAATGCTCTTGTTGCCACACAGACACCCCCTAAGTTAGGCGCCCCTTGCGGTATTTCTTTATTTTTAAAAAGAGGTAAAGTACAATGGGCTGTCTTTCACCTATTCTGGGTGAAATTTGACAGCATAACAGTACAATTACTAACCCAAATCAAGTTGACCAGGAGGGGAAACTCTGCCCAAGTCTGAATCTTCTAGTTGGAGTGCAAAATTGGCCATTTCAACCTGCTGTATTTACTGGTTCAGACCTGTTCTGAAACCTGTTTACAACTCATACTATTCCCTGTACTGTTCAGCCCACTGTAATTACTGGTTCAGACCTGTTCTGACACCTGTTCTCAGCTCATATTGTTCCCTGCACTGTCCTGCATCATCTGGGCCAAGTGCCCCTTGATTATAACATCAATTGGGCTCTGAAATACCCGCTGAACAGTCCAGAATCAGTTCTGGTTTAGTGTTGTTTCAGGCACTTGCTTGGTGAGGTTACCACCCTCACCTATTCCTGCTTGTGGGCAGCAAACAACTACTCCTGCTCCTGGAGAAAGGAGGCTCTTGCCTCATGCAAGAACAGCATATTCCACACAGCTGTACCTGAATCTGAAGAAAAGCCCTTGATTCTGCAACATAACTGTACTGTCAGGGAGAGAGAGAGAGAGAGAGCAGGAAGCAAGCTCAGCCCTCTGTGCATCATAGACAAGGTAGACCAGCTCTCAAGAGCTCTCAATCTGCAGCAATCCATCTCCCTTTCACAAAAATGAGCCCCCCATGCATTGAAACTCGTTTTTGTGCTGCCCTCTCTCTCTCTTTTGGGAATTTATAACCAAATTGTGACACATGGCATACATGTAACAATTTTCCTATTTAAACCTTTCAGTCTAAAATTCTCCATCCTCGGTTCAAAATTTGACCTCGGCACAGACCAGAGGATTAATCCTCGTACAAAAACGAAGATAATGACGCGAACAAATTCTGGGGTCCAAAAATAGTAACTCCCTAAATTTTAGGAGTTGCTTCCATTGCATCCCCACTAGTCTTCTGACCATCTTTACAGACTATGGCTACATCCAATTTTGTAATGTAGCTCAACCGAAAGTGAATTTCCACTCATGACTCCACATGGACTAATCTCTTGAAGATTTATCCATCTTCACTTTGAACTAGACTCTTCCAAGCTAGTTCTTCAACACACTTGTCCATATACACTTTCACAAGTCTCTTCCAGACTTGTCAATCTACAGTGCCATCAGTCTCTTCCAGACTTGTACTGGACCTTAACTGTCCAGTCTTGACTCACTGAACATTGATGTCTGTTTCACATACTGGCCATGCAACTCAGGCGTTTAGATTTCAAGAGGGATCCTTCCAAAAAGAAAAACCAAATAAAATATGTAATAAAAAAATCAACAAAAAGGTAATAGTTGTCACAATCTCGTGACACATGCAAGGAGACCTTATGGCTTTCACATCTAGTGGAAGAGCTTGGCATCACAAAATTACATGTTCTCCATTGTGATAGTCAGAGTGCTATCATGCTAGCACGGAATCCTGTCTTTCATGCAAAGACAAAGCACATACAGGTGAAGTACCACTTCATTAGAGATGTACCTAACAACAAGAGCATTGAGCTTGTCAAAGTACATATAGATGATAATCTTACAGACCTGCTCACAAAGGGTCTTCCAACAGAGCGGTTTGCTCATTGCCAATGGATGATGGGAGTTGGATAGATATATGTATTTCAGCTTTTATACATATCTAGACTTAGTTGATTCTTTTCTCCTCTTAAGGCACATTGCCTTTAGGTGGAAGGTTGTTGGAAATATAGGCCCTCGTGCCTTTAAATGTGCTCGGGTGTGAACACACCCTTAGCACTTGTACTTACACACACACACATATATATATCTATCTAAAAACCTAAAGGTACACTCATCATTGTACCTACAAATGTGCTCATCGTCTGGTATTGCTCTCTCTTACACTCTGTCTCTCCGCGACTAAGGAACACCCATTGTCTCGATCTTCGTGCCCCTCCCAGTCTCTACACTTCTAGCTGTCGCCCATTGTCAGGTGCTATCTCCCAAGCTGCGTTTGGACTCCAACTGCCATCGCCAACATTTCCAACATCAAGAGACATCCTACAACCTCCGTCTGCATCCTTCTGGAGCCGCCTCGTGTCATCTTGCCACTCTGCAACTGTCGCCTCTATCTCTGGCAACCCCTAGTGTCAGCGTTTTGCAGTTTCCTCTCTTCGCACTCCGACTAGTGGTCACAGACTTAGGATCCGTCGCCGATGGATGTCACACTTTGACATTGCCTTGCCCTTGAGCACACTATACACTCTTACATTCATTTACAGCATTCATTCACTTCAGAGACGTGTTCTCTCTCTCCCTTCTTCTGTTTGTGTTTGAGTTCCTGTGTTTGAGTTTTGAGTTTTGCGTTTAGGGTTTGAGTTTTTGAGTTTTGTGTTTAGGGCTTGAGTTTTGAGTTTTGCGTTTAGGATTTGAGTTTTGCTCTCCGTGTTTGTGTCTGTCTCTTTGTGTTTCTGTCGTGGTCGTACACTCTGTGTGTCCTCAGTGCAAATCCTAGCAGTTTTCTTCACAAGAGTTACTCATATTCTCATCGATATAGAAAGCACTCCCAATTTTGTGAATTCTAAATCCCTTGCAATGTTGAAATTGTTTCCTCTTGAGATTGAGTTTTCCTTGTGCGTTTAAGTAGCCAATGGAACTCATGAGATCAGCCATAAAATCTACCCACATAATCCTATTGTTTTATCTTTAACATGTACCACTCATATCAATCTCATTGCTTTGAAAATGGGTCCGATCGATGTAGTACTTAGTTGTGACTAGCTTAGATACCTTGGAAAGTTTTCCATGGACCTAAAGAAAAAACAGATGGAGTTTATGTGGAAAGGACAGCAAGTAGTATTGCATGGTATTGAAAAGAAAAGCATGGAGCTGAACAACCTAAAGAAGATTTGGAAGAAAATTAATACGAAGTCATGTATCTTTGAACTACTTTTGTCAAAAGTGGATGAAGAACAATCTTCTAGCTCTTCCAAAGAAGTTAATCCTTGTCTTTGCAAGCTCTTGGAAGTGTATAAAGATGTTTGATATAGTACTTGGTTGTGACTAGCTTAGACTGTGAGAGTGCGCTACGGAAGAGGAAATACGAACACGGAGGGAGAGAGAGAGAGAGAAAGCAGAAAATAAGGAAGAGAAATCTGCACTGACTGAAATGAATGCTGAATACACTGAAATGGACTGATCAGTCCCTACACGCAGCCCGAAGCATCAGTGAGGACACCAGATCAGGCTGATGATGATGGCAGCACCACCACGGGGGAGAAGGAGTGTCGGAATCTACAAGAAGACAAGTGACCAAGTGGGGAGGGGGGCTGCCAATAAATAGGCAACGGACAAACCCTAACCCTAACCCTAAAATGGGCGCAAACCCTAAAATGGGCGCAAACCCTAAAAGTGCCCTAAAATGGGCGCTCCACAACAATGACCAAAAAGTGGCCGGGCAGCCAGTGGCTGCCCACTAAAAGAGATCAAAAAGAAATACACAACCTAAGACAGCCAGTCGAGAGTGACTAGCCTCCCCCATCATAACACATGACAGGCATGTCAGAGCTCCTAATGTTCTCGTCTGACTCAGACTGAGGCTCACAGGCAGGAGATGACAAGGCATGACAAACATGACTGCTAACACCCCCTCTCAGATCCTGGATGTGGCTGAAGGCCAAGGGAGAAACGGATCCTGGGGTGGCAAGAGGAATGCCAAGGTCAATGAAGTCCGTTGGTATAGACTGCCGCTGAAGGAGCTCCTCATGATCCTGGGAATCCCCCTCTAAAACACTAGGGGCCAGGGAATCCACAGCCACATCACCGAGATCGTCCCCCTCTGAAAGGGATGGGGGGTACGAGGGAACCACCGGAGGAGAAGGTGGGGGATGGGAAGGAACCTGTGGAATAGAAGGTGCACAAGCGGGAACGGGTGTAGCAATAGACTGCCGCGGAGGACCCTGCATCAAAAAAGGGGAATGGAGCCTGTAAAGCCCGCTCTCCTGCCAACCTGTAGATAAGACAGCTCCTGTAGAAGAATCCTCAATAACAACAGCATGCTCGGTGAAGATCACTCGTGTGCCAAGCCTCGTAAGGCCATAAACTGAGAGGAGGGGAAGGCCCAAATCCGGAACATGTAGGGCCTGTGAAAAGGAGCTCGAAGGTCGGTCGGTAAACAAAGGCAATGTGCCAACACCACTAATAGGCACCGATAAAATGTTACCAATAGTGACTGAACCCTTTGATGGACGGAGATCCTGTAACAAATCACCTCGGGGAGTCATATGACTCGAAGCACCACTGTCCACTAACCAAGGCTGCGCAGAAGACACTGCAGCCACAGAAGAAGGATCCTCCTCCAAAGCATGGATATGAAGGAACACTGACTCATGGGTAACAGCTGGTGTAGAGGTAGAAGAAGGCTCCGATGTAGATCCACCCTTCGCTCCCAGACGAAGGTGAGGGTACTTCTTCCAACATTTCTCCTCGGGATGTGTCCCTTGCCCACAGTGTGGGCACTTCGGTCTCTCTGAATCTGAGTCAGAGCCTGAAGAATTGTCCTTCTGCTTAGCCTTTGACTTCTTCTTCTTCTGTCCTCCCGAACCTGCAACAAAGGCTCTAGTGGAGTCGGATCCACTAGCACTGACCTCTCTGAGTCGCTCGTCATGCTCCAAGACAAGCGGGGATAGCTCCTCCCATAGAAGCTTCTCGCGGGTCCTCGATATAAGAAGGCTGGTGTAGAAGACATCAAACCGAGGCGATGGCAGCTGAGTCAAAAGAATCATAGCCATGTCGTCAGAAGATATCGTCCGACCGAGGGATGCAAGCTCATCCCTCATATCCTGTAATCTGTTGATGTGGTCCTTCATGGAAGGACTATCATCAGTAGCGAGCATCCGCAACTTCTTTTCAAGAGATATCCGGTGGGCAAACGTCTTCTGCTAATAGAGAGACGCTAGCTTCTGCCACACGTCCGCTGCAGTCTTCAACCTGTGAACATGAACAAGGACAGAATCCTGCAAACTCAGAAAGAGGAAAGATCGGGCTCTAGAATTGAGCCGATCCCATAAGGCTGCGCGATCCATAGATGTCCCATCTGCGGGATCCACCATAGGCCGGGGAATAGGAACAGAAACAAGCTCCCAAAGATCGAAGGAGTCCAAGATACACTCCACCTTGCAGGACCATAAGGAAAAGTTGGAGCCATCCAACCGGTCCTCTTTGGGCAGCTGAGGAAGTACAGGTACCTGTACAGGGGGTACCAAAGGCTGCATCTTCGGCCCACTGAAAGGGGCTCGCCGAGATACATGAATAGAAGGGGGACGAGAACGAGAAATAGACTCCATATGACGATCCTCGCGATAGAAATCACGCCTCCGTTCAGATGAATGTCGAGACAAAAGCTCGTCATCTGAATCATCAAAACCTGTAAACTGATGATAAGACATATTCTAAATCTGCAAAACACCAAAACACAAGGGAAGGTTGCCGGTGCCGAAACACAAACACCAGAAGCTCCTGAGCTGGCCGCCTTGCACAGAACGCAAGGATGATGTCAAACGCAAATGCTGACGATGCAATCACCACAGAAAAACAGCCGTCTGCCTGAAAACGCAGCCTGGGAATAGGTCGCCAGCAGGAAAAGAGCCGCTGGACGATGGAACAACCGCCAAAACAGCAAGGCGCAAGTTGGAGGAGTGTCGCCCAGCTGTTGGAGGGCCGCCCAGGCTGAAAACGCAAGCAAGAAGAGGTGGGTGATGATGTGGCAGCCACTGGAGAAGGCGCCAACAGCAAACGCAAATATGTTGACACCAAAACAGGCCGCCTTGATCAAGGAGATGGTGCAGAAGGTGACGCCTCAGCTGTTGGAGACGTCTTGACCAGCAAACGCAAAGTTGTGGGTGTTCTCTCGCGTAAAACTCAGCTCCGTGTACTCTCCTTCGGCTCTGATACCTTGTGAGAGTGCGCTGCGGAAGAGGAAATACGAACACGGAGGGAGAGAGAGAGAGAGAAAGCAGAAAATAAGGAAGAGAAATCTGCACTAACTGAAATGAATGCTGAATACACTGAAATGGACTGATCAGTCCCTGCACACAGCCCGAAGCATCAGTGAGGACACCAGATCAAGCTGATGATGATGGCAGCACCACCACGGGGGAGAAGGAGTGTCGGAATCTGCAAGAAGACAAGTGACCAAGTGGGGAGGGGGGCTGCCAATAAATAGGCAACGGACAAACCCTAACCCTAACCCTAAAATGGGTGCAAACCCTAAAAGTGCCCTAAAATGGGCGCCCCACAACAATGACCAAAAAGTGGCCGGGCAGCCAGTGGCTGCCCACTAAAAGAGGCCAAAAAGAAATACACAACCTAAGACAGCCAATCGAGAGTGACTAGCCTCCCCCATCATAACACATGACAGACATGTCAGAGCTCCTAATGTCCTCGTCTGACTCAGACTGAGGCTCACAGGCAGGAGATGACAAGGCATGACAAACATGACTGCTAACATAGACACCTTGGGAAGTTTTTCCATTGACCTAGAGAAAAAACATACGGAGTTTATGCGAAAAGGACAAGTAGTATTGCATGGTATTGAAAAGAAAAAGATAGAGCTAATCAGCCTAACGAAGATTCGAAAGGAAATTAATGCCAAGTTATGTATCTTTGCAATTGTTGTCAAAAGTGGATTAAAAAGAGAAAAGCCAATCCTTGAAATGAGAAAAAGCCTCCGAATTCAAAGTCAAAAAATAGACCCAAGTCATTCTGTCGTAGTCATCTACGATCAACATGAAGTACAAGCTCCCCTTCAGGGACTCAATCCTCACCAGGCCACAAAGATCCGTAGATACAAGCTCCATGGGTGAAGTAGACCTCCTAGAAGCTTTGTTGGAAATCACATCCCGATGCAGTTTCCCACGAATGCAGGACACACATGGCTGATGACTCACCACTATGTCCAGCAAGCCTCGGACAAACGACCCTCGCAATGCCTTCCAAAGATACTCGTAGTTCAGGTGGCCAAACCGAGCATGCCATAGCTCGAACTATGTCTCAGAAGTAAGAAGAAAAGTAAGAGCTGAAGAAGACTTCAATTTGTAAACTCCATTCTCCTCATACCCTACAAAGAGAACCTTCCTCGATCCACGATCAAGGACTCGAACAGTATCACTGTCAAACTCCACCAAGAGACCAAGAGCACAAATCTTATGGACCGAAAGTAAATGATACCCCAATCCTGGCACATGCAACACCTCAGAGGTGTGGGTACCACCACGTCCATCTGAAATAAGCTGCATCTCACTCCGCTCAACAATAGACACAGAAGAGCTGTCTCCAATGAGAATCTGCCCACGCATAGGTCGCAAATGGGCAACACCAATGGAAGGAGTCGTGCCGTGAGACACCACTGTCCACAACCCACTCTCGAGCCTGGGGAGCTGTTATCGCAACATCAGAAGTTGTCGGTGTAGAGTCCTCCGATGACTACTAAGTGTAGAAAAGCAACTGATGAGGGTGCAACCACCGCTCCAGAGTCCTTCGAGTCCTTCTTCTTGGTATCCTTCTTGTCTTTGTCGAGGCAATCCTTCTTCCGGTGACCGGTCTTTCCACAAATATGGCAAGTCGATTCCTCCTCCTTGTCCTTCTTGGATTTGTTGTCCTCCTTCTTTTGGTCCTTCCCCTTCTTCTAAGAGGCTTGACCAACCAATGCCTCCGATTTGAAAGCATTATGTCTCATCAATTGTTCCTCCTGGTCCAAGAACATAAGAACCAACTCTTCCCACCGAAGAGTCGACTCCCGTCTTGATGCAATAAGAGCAGAATAAAAAGTACCGAATCGTGGCGGCAACTGGGATGGTAAAGTGATCGCCATGTCTTCGGAGGAAATAGACTTCCCCGCATCTTGAACCTGCATCTGAAGCTGCCGAAGCTTGTTGATATATTCCCGAAGCGAAAAAGACTTATTCACAAACAAAGTCCGCATCTACACCTACAAAGAAACCCTCTTCATCAAGGTCATCCAATTGTACATCTGGCAAGCTCCAGCCATATCTCACGAGCCACCGACAAGTGATCGATATGAGCTATCACGGCTATGGTGCAAGACAGAAACAGAAAAGATCGAATCCTGGCATTCAGTTTGTCCCAATGAGATTGGGCCTTGGTCAACTCCGCACGAGCATTGGAAGAAAGTTTGGACTCATCCCTCACCGAGGGCTTGTTAATCTCCTCCATCACTAGTTCCGCCAAATCATAAGACTCTAAAATGGCCAACATCATCACCCACCAGATGCGGTAATTGTCACCATCAAGCTTTTGATTTGTTGGAAGAGCCAGTGGAACAGGCACCTTCCTGTCCATGATCGCCTGGAACTCCAAATCAATCTCTGTAGACATGTTAACCTGCAATACCTGCACAAACGCAAAAGCAACCACCTCTAACTATGAAAACGCAACCTTCTAGGACTAATTCCTCCACTGCCCAACCCTTCTTCACCTACCGGAGGCGATGAAAAGGTAAAATCTGCAATGGAAGGCCTCAAACGCAGCCTTCCTCCCCTTCGAACAGCAATAACCTGCAGCAAATTCACCGATTAGATTCCTTTCCCGCACGTCCACGCTCGCTTCAGCTTTGATCCGATGCGCATCCCTCCCGCTCGCCCTTGAATCTTGGAAACATAGCCTTGTGTCGCACTGAAATCTTGTCTTCAGATAGGTTCAACCCTCAGTCAGTTCATCTTCACCACTTTGATACCATGTCAGAGTGTAGCGATGCGAAAGCGTAGGACAAAGACAAAGAGAGTGAACACATAGAGAAGAGAGAGAGAGAGAGAGAGAGAGAGAGAGAGAGAAGACAATGTAAACGCAAAAAATCGGCAGTATAGTATGTTGTATAAGAGTGCAGAAATACACAAGGAGGCAGAGGAAACATCTGTATATGTCTCCAACTTGATGACCTCAATCTCCATCAGCCCGAGCACAGTCTGTCTCAACCAACAGATCTCAAGATCAGAATCTGAAATCACTAAATAATGTGCCAACAATGTGCTGGAGGACTGCTATATAAAGCAGAAATAAAAGGCATAAATTAAATAGGTCAACTGCATTAAATGCAGCCGACTGCAATAAAATAATGCCAAAAAAACTGTCCGACTGCACTGCCACGTGGCACCTGCGCAGCCTGCTGACGTAGTTGGCTGCTCACCTGGCACTGTACTCTGTCTGTTGTTGACGTGGCTCTGTAATTTGTCTGCTGTACCAAACCCTAACTGTGCAAAAACCCTAACATAGCCTATCCGAGGGATGACTCAAATGCTAACAGATGGTTGGCCACCCTTCAAAGTTGTGATTTTGAGATCTCTTACATGACTAGAAAGAATAATGTTGTTGTTGATGCTCTTTCACACATTTGGGCATATTCATTATCAACCATCTCCACTATTGACAAAGATTGGATTGATAACATTCAAGAGGAGTATTTGTTGGATCAGTACGCAACCACTATTATACAAAAATTGCTACAAGGAGATGATGGACAAGTCCCCAATTATAAGTAGCATAATAGTCTTCTATGGTTTAAAGGTTGATTATACTAGACTCCTATATCTAACTTCAAGCAAAAGATTCTTCAAGAGATGCAGTATTCTCCTATGGCAAGGCATTTGGGCCTTTTCAAGACTTCTGATAAGGTTCATAAGAGTTTCTATTGGAAGGGGCTTCTGTCATGAGGACATGTATTTTTGAAACCTCACTTAACATGTGGATTAATTTATAATCACATGATTAAGTAAATGTTGCACATGTGAGGTGCAATTGGGATTAGAGTAAATTTAAGAGCCCGAGACCCAAAGAAATCACGGGATGTCAAATGCAAAAGTTGCTATAAGTTATGTCGCATAAATACTTGGTGGTATTTGGTGTCACTTGTTGACCTAGGTCATTCATTTGGCCATAAGTGTCAATTGGTGACGCTAGTGAAGTGGCGTTTAATGGCACCTAACACCAATGTGATGGTCAAAGATGATGCAGAGACACTCGGAAATGATTTAATTATTGTCTAGTCAAATTATTTTTCACAGCATCAAAATAATTATTAGATTAATGTTTAATATTTAAAGACTAAAAATTAATATTTAATTATGAAAAATGCTTTAAAAACCATTTGGGAAGGCTGTCACTTGTCAAAAATGCCCATGCAAGACTAAAAAACGTCTTTAGAGATTGGAGAGAGACATGTTTATAAATTCAGTCTGCAAGAGAGAGGGAGGAGATGCTGCTGGTCTAATTTGCAGCCATTAGAGAACCTTCTACGGCAGCCATGGGTAGGAGAAGACCAATCATCAGCAGGTGACAGCATCTACACGCTGTTGAGACAGGGCAACAGTAGTCAATGACTGATTTTCTTCAGTTCTTTGCATCTACAAGCTGTTGTGAAAGGGCAACAGCTGCATTTGACTGATTTTCAGTCATTCTTCACGACAAAACTCTGAATTTCCTCTCTCTACAGCTTTATCTCTCATCTCCCAGTCATTTCACAACTTTGCTCCGAAGATCTCAACATTTGGACCCTTAAACGCTGAGAAATCGCAAATTTATTTGCTGTAAACCCTAATTTACGACAAAAATTAGGGTTTAACAGCAACCTTGGGAAGTGTGCCAAAATTTGCAAGCTCCAAGACTTGGATTTTTCAAGACCGAAGGTGAATTTGAGCTAAATTCAAATGAAATCAACTTCTTCTTCAATAAAGCTAAAGAAATACCGAAAGAGACACTAATTTTGGAGCCAATCAGGTGTGCATTGTCCAAGATCAATAGGTAAATTTGTATTTTCAGATTTGCATTAATTGTTTCTGCTATAATTAAGTTGTAATCAGGGATTTACCACCCATCCACGGAAGGAAGGCTGGTTACAGCTTTGGCCAAATGTGAATAATTTTGTTTCTCAGTGCTTGGAGTGTCAACAAAACAAGGATTCTTCTCTCTTGCCTCGTGGACTATTACAGCCATTACCCATTCCTACCAACCAATGGACTGATATAACCATGGATTTCATTATAGAACTTCCCACTACTAAACACGGTTGAAATAGTATCTTTGTTGTTGTTGACCATCTTACAAAATCTACTCACATTCTTCCAACTAAGACCCAATATTCAACCAAGCAAAGTGACAAAGCAATTTATCAACAAGATTTTTTAGTTGCATAGTATGACTATGGAGATTGTTTCTAATAGAGATTTCAAGTTTATGGGCAACTTTTGAAAGAGTTTGTTTAACTCTAAGTGCATGTACTCACTCCTAGTACCGCCTATGATCCCCAAACAGATAAACAAACAAAGAGAGGGAATAAATGGCTTGAAGTTTATTTAAGACACTATTGCTATAATGCACAATCTAGTTGGGACCATTGGCTTCGCCTTGCTGAGTTTTGCTATAACAATACTCATCACTTCAGTATTGGGATGTCACCCTACAAGGCTCTATATAGATGCAAGATTGAAGTACCTTCAACACTCTTTCATGATAATGTTAATCCTCAAGCTAAAGATGAACTTGTGCCCATGGACTCTCTTATGAAGCAATGTCAAGAGAATATTAAAGAAACCCGAGGCATAATGAAGTCTTATGTGGATGATAAGAGAAGGCATATGGAGTTCCAAGTTGAAAATTGGATATTTTTATAAGTACCTAAGTATCGTTATGCATCACTTAAAGGAGGTCACAATAAATTAGCCCATCACTCCTACGGTCCATACCAAGTGCTTCAAAAGGTTAGAGATCTTGCTTATAAGCTTCAACTACCCTCTACTATACGCATAGATGATGCTTTTCATGTTTCTCAGCTGAAGCCTCATGTTGAACTTGACATTCAACTACTTGAGAAATTACCACCCGTTGATGACGACGGGTTAATCATCTGTGAACCCAAAAAGAGTATTGGCAAGCGTAAGAAGATTATTCGCCATTGTTCTCTCATTAAATATACCATCAAATGGAAGGGTTTACCATCGGAGGAGTCTACTTGGCAACCATCCACTTATTTGGACAATTTTCCATGGCTTCTTCAAGAGGACTCTTGACTGCATGACGAAAAACAGCTTGCTATATTAAATTTCTATAGTGAAAATAATTGTCCTAACTTCATCAAATTTGGATTTTTATGGTCCAAATGAGTATATGGACTATATTCTACCTTTAAACACCTCATTTATCTTATTTGGAGTTGTACATCCAAAGTTATGGTCATTCTTCTCTCGCAGCCCTGTTCTGAGCAGCACTTGGACATTTTTACACATTGCCATATTTGTGACTCTTCATTTCTTGGAGGATACTTCACCATCTCAACTATATTCAACAAACTTCTTTGTATTCCAAATTTGATGAGATTCCTTCGGTTCTATTATTTCTTTTATCCAAGCTTTGAGGACAAAGCTACTTCAAGAGGGGATGGTCTATAATGAAGGAAAATTGCTTGCCAAGGATTATTTGGAGGACCATTATTAATTAGACGGGAGATAACTGTGCTTAGTGAGAGAGAGACTTAGAACATTGCTGGAGGAGTATAAAAGGAACCTTGATAGGATTGTAAACACTTTTGGCTCATTTGAAAATTTACTAAGCACTTTCAACTTACCTCTAGTTTTAGCATTAGTTGTCATCTTGTATTTTCCTGCAGCAACCATCACTACATTGTGTCATGGATTAATAGAAGAATTTCTCCATGGCATGGCCAGGTCTAACATTTCTTGTTCAATTTCCATGTTTCTTGGCATTAACTGTTAATGTAATTTCAGTTAGTATAGGTCTCTTTTACAATATCATTTGGCCAAGGCCTCACTATTATCCATAGTCAAATGACTTCTTTCCGTTTGACAATCTCTAAACTTCAAGGGGAGGTCACCGACATGGGGCAGCATTTGGAGCAAAGGTTAGAGCACCTCAAGTGGTTGGTAGTCCCAAATTCAATGAACAAAGAGTTTAGTCCAGTGAGCTCACCCCACAACTCTCTATCGGCTAGCAACCAAAGGGCTAGCACTGTTCAATATCCCCACCACCAAGTTCACATAGAGAATCAGAACACACTAGGTAGGAGCATTCGTGTACTCCTACTCATGTTACCGATACCTTCAATACTTCACCACGAGGTGCCTTGAGCCACCCTAAGCATTTCCAACCATCTTCTACATCTCTCCCTAACCATTCAGTGGGTCTTTGTATCTCTCTCACCAAGAAGGAACAAGCGCAATGGCAAAGAAATTACCCATTGCAAGATTCAATGGCAAGTGATAGGGGAAGCTTGTTTGTACTTGGGTGAAGGAGGTGGATATTGCCCTTGCCTCTGTGTGAAAACAAAGGGGTTAAAGATTCTTTAAGCTCAAAAAAGTCTCCAAGATAGAGCGACTCTATGGTGGATATTGTACCTTAAATCACATGCAGTGAGCACTTAGGCCAAGATGCATTCGACTATTCTTCAACACTTAACTTCGATGGACTATAAATTGCAACAACAAAAGGAGAGGGAATCCTTTAGGCAAAAAGCTGAAGTGCCATCTATTTCTCCTTACAATGAATGAAAATGTTTCAAAATTTGTGGACAACTTGCACACCACCATTTTGGTTGATGCAGAAGTACAACAATCAATTTCTTTGAAGCAAACCATGGAGTTAGCTACAACTTGTGAGAAACTAGGGAAGTGCAAGGAGACGAGTCAATCTAACCAATCCACTACTGCTAAATCCAAAGAGAAGGGCAAGTCCACAAGTAGTGGGGGAGATACTTTAAAGAAGACAACTGCTACAAAGAAACAAAAGAAGCTAAAGGAAGAGAGCAAGTGTTTCACGTGCAAGCAAATGAGGCATATGCTAACCAAGAACCCTAACTCAAAGGATGAAACTTCCAAGGCCGGTTTCGAGTACAGGTACCCACTTGTCGAAAGTCTATTATAATGGCCTAAATCCACATAAAAGCATAAAAGTATGGAAACACTTTGTAAGACAGTGGAAAATGGATAGACCACACCTTCATCCATTACGGAGTAGCACCCTTGGTAGATGTGGACTCTTCTTCCTTGGGGTATCATGATCTTGTGCTTATACAAGCAATAGTCATTCGCCATCTGACACTCTCCTTAGTGGATAGTACAGGATTTTAAAATTTGATCCAAGACAAGTTTCTCCAAAAATATCATCTCCATACAATACTTACCAACGTGGCCAACCCTTGACGCAATATTTTCAACATAAAAGAAAAACCAAAGCTAAGAAATACCACTTAAGGGAGCAAGTGGAGGATGTAGCTATCCAAATAGAAGATTTTGAGGCTCAAGATGCTCTAAAGATGGCTCCTCTCCTCAACACCAACATGATTCTAAGGCAACCGTGGCTTCATGATCCCACATGGGTTTGGTGGATCATCACTCTCCATCCTTATTCATGATGGGACTTGACAAGTGGTGAAGATTTTGCATGGCACTCTTGCACCCTCAACGACTCAATCTCAACGAGTGGCTGTTATTTCTCATCTCAAAGCAAAGCAAGTATTTTGCTAGGGCAGCCATGCTATGACTGTGAAGAAGTCTTCTTCTCTTCACAACAAGGAGATGTGGATGAGACAAGCTTGGCATTGTTGCAGTAATTCAATTCTCTTTTTTTGGCCCCTGCTGACATGGCAACTACTGCCTACTACCATCATCTTGTATGGCCCCCCTCTAGAGGCTGTGTTTTTACACCAGCTGCCTGCGTTTACCTATTTGCTACATTCAATGCAGGTCGCTAGTAGGTCACCTGCCTTTAATGTTGTTTACCCTATGTTTTAATGAGCAATTGCTGCATTTTCTGCATATCTTGCTCCTGGAGGCTAGGGGCAGCATCCACTCTCTACTAGCAGTGTTTGTTGGTTGTTTTCAATTTTCTGCAATTGATTTTTTGTGGTCAACCTATGAATACTGCATGTGAACTCTATTTTTGTGGTCTGTGTTGTTTGGTTGGCTGTCTTCTCTCTTTGTCTACCTTCTATCTTCTCTTCTTATCCTCTCTTCTTATCCTCTCCAAATGGCTCCTCCATGCACTTCTATAGATGATAAGTTACATGGAGTGCTATGATGAAAGCCTAGTTTGTGCATAAACGGATTTGGTACATTGTTAGTAGAGCTATTCCTCAACCTCAACGTCCTTTTACTCTTCCCAATGATTTTGATGAGAAGAACAATGAGGAACCTGTGCTTACATGGGAGATGATGTGCGTGCCTATTCTACTCTTCTTAGATGTATTCCTAAAGAAGTTCTACTAGCGACTACCTCCTGCAGGACATCTCTCGAAGTATGGTTGAAGTTTTAGATGTTGTACAAGGCACCTTCCACCATGCGTGCAATGACCCTTTGTGGCCAACTTCAACAAATGAAACTAGAGCCAAAGACACTATTCGGCCAATTTCGCTCCATGTTACATAGGTACAATACCAACTTCGACACATGCAATCTACCCTTCCAAAGGCACATCTCACAGGAATTGTACTCTACAAGCTCCCCTCAAAGTTTGATGGAGTGGCCAATGCTTTGCAAGTGCAAACATTACCTGCACCTCTGAGCTTTACCCATATGTCCTCGATGCTACTTGAGCATAAGGCATCTTTGCATCTCCAAGGGAGACTTTTGTCTCATTATGGAGGTTCCAATGAGGCCTTTACAGCTTTAGAGAGGGGTGATAGGAAGAAGAGCTCGAAGACCCTATATTATCACTATGGTAAAATGGGCCATTTGCAGAAGGGCTGCAAGTAGTTAGCAACCTCACAAAAGAAGAAGCGGGATGCGAACTCCTCCAATGAGTCCTCAAACTCTGACCCTAATCCTTCTACAAGGAGAAGTCCAAGGCATGGAAGGAATTCACTTCTTCAGATTGAGGGAAGGGCTTGACTGCCCCTTCCTCTACTACTTTCTAGTCCAGTTGATGCGGTCATCTTGCACAACTCTCCAATGCCAGAGAAGGAGGGAGTGGTGAGATGGGCCTCATCTATACAAGTATACAGGTGCACAGGTTTCAAAGAGAGACATCCTTGACACACGACAAGTTCAAATCTTGGAGTTGGGATTGATATCCAAATTCATGATGGACAAGTACCTAACAAAGAGCAAGGTGAGCTCCTAGCCTTGTGCTCACATGAGGAGACACTTTTGGGGGTCTGGCCAAAGGGGGACAATCCATGGTCATATATATTCAGATGCATTTTTGATAGGATGGTAGTATGCTACTACAAGACATTGATAACAGACACAGACATGTTATGGTTCTTATCTGTTTTTAAGAGCTGGTGCAATCGACATCGACATCACATTCCCTCCAAAAGCACCTTGGTGGTGGCTTGATCACCCACTACTTGGGTATCCATGATTCTACTCAAGTGGTTCTATTTTATATGAACGGTGATGAAACATTATCAATGGATCAATGTATTGTATCAAATCACCCATGATTTGAGAAAGGGTGTTAGTAAGATTGTAAGCTCATGTGTGAGTCTATTCATGCCGGATGGACTGGGCTCCTTTGTATGTATTTTAGGCATTTTATGCCAATCGGCCAACATTAAAGCTACTAAATGTGGCCTATTTTTGTGCCTATTTATTGGGCTCCTCCTCCTCCTTAGACATATAGTCATCATCATTCTTTAGGAGGACTTTCATTGGAGAGGGGAGACAGTGCCAATGCCCACACAACCAATGACTCACTATTGTACGCAACTATCTTGTGTTTGATATATGGATTTCATTCCCCAAGCACATCTCTAAGTTCTCTTCTTTGCAATGTTCTTCTATTTTCTCTCTTTTATCTTGTGTTGGGCAATTTATTTCAGCACTTGTCAATGCTTCCGTTGTTGTACCACTTCTAACAGATCGTACCAACTTCTAAACATAGAGAAGAACCATAGCATGTCTCTGTGTCCGTCATTAATGTCTCACAATAGCATACAAGACCAATCTAGCAAACATGCCCCTGAACATATATGACCATGGATTCCCTGTGCCTTTGGCCAAAGCGCCAAAGTGTCTCCTCATGTGAGAATAAGACTAGGAGCCAAACCCGCTCTCTATCAAACACCAGCCCATCATGAACCTAGATATCAATCCTAGCTCCAAGATTTGAACCTACTAAACTTTGATTGATACGTTAGGGACGTCCCTCTCTAGAACCTGTACACTAAAAATACCTAAATAGATTAGGCTCAACTGCCCCATCTCACCACCCTCTCATACTCCCCTAGCACTGGAGAGTTGAGAGGGATGACTGCATCACTTGGACTAGAGAGCAACAAAGAAAGAGGTAATCAAGCCCTTCCCTCGATCTGAAAAAGCAAATCCCTTCCATGCCTTGGACTTCTTAACCAAAGGATCAAAGTCAAAGTCTGAGGAAGAGGATGACTCTTCAAAGGAGTCAGCATCCCGCTTTTTCTACTTCTCCTTCTTCCATGAGGCTTTCCGCAAGTATCCCTTCTTACCACAGTGATAACATTGGGCCTTCAAGGCCTCTCTGGAACCTCCATAATGAGATGGAAGCCTCCACTATAAATGCAAAGATGCCTTATGCTTAAGCAACATCAAGGACATATGTATGAAGCTCATAGGTGTAGATGATGTCTACGCTCTCAAAGCATTCACCACTCCATCAAACTCTAAGGGGAGCTTGTAGACTACCATTCCCACGAGATGTGTTTTGGAAGAGCAAACTACATATGTCGAAGCTAATCCTGTACTTGTGTGACACGAAGCAAAAATGACCAACTGGTGTCCTTCGACTCAAACTTCATCTGCCGAAGCTGTACGCATGATGGAAGGTGCCTCCTAAAACATCTAAAACTTCAACCATTCTTCAAGAGATGTCTTGCAAGAGGTAATGACTGATAAAACTTCTATAGAAATACATCGAAGAAAAGTAGACTAGGCACACGCATCATCTAAATCCCATGTAAGCACACTACATAGCTTCCTCATGGTTGTCCTCATCAAAATCTTTAGGAAGTGGAAAAGGACACTAAGAATGAGAAATAGCTCCACAATGTACAAATCCGCTTCTGCACGAACCAAGCTTTCATCACAACACTCCATGTAAGATAGTTAAATCCATGTAACTTATCATCTGTAGAAGTACAAGAAGAAGCCATATGGAGAGAATAATAAGAGAAGATAGAAGCTACACAAAGAGAGAAGATAGTCAATCAAATAGCAAAGACTGCTCAATAAGAGAGTTCACACACAGTATTCACAAAGTGATTCCAAAAATAGAATGCTACCAGTACCAAAATCTGCAAGAAAACAGTTTGAATATGTCACCCAACAATGGAGAAGTATCAAAGGCTGAAATTGCAAAAAAATTGGATGAAACAAAGCAAGCGACAACAACACAAGAGCCACCAAATGCTACCAAAGGGTCACAACCTGAAAACACAAATCTCGAGAGGACTGATGTCAACTAACGCTGCAATAAATGCAGCAAATGCAGAAGAATCACAAGAAAATCTGCACGATGGGCAACAACAGACAGTCACATGATCAACAAATGAAGGGGAAGGCCTGAAATTAGTAGAGAAATCACAACAAGAACCTAGATTCTACAATTTGATACCATGTTAGAAGTGGTGCAGCAATGGAAGCATATACAAGTACTGAAATAAACTATTGAACACAAGAAAGAAGAGAAAGAAAACAAAAGAACGCTACAAAAGAAGAGAACTCAGAGATATGCTTGGAAAATGAAATCCATATATCAAACACGAGAGACTACATGGGCACTGACACCGCTCCTCTCTCCGACAAGAAGTCCACCCCATCAATGATGATGATTGACTCAAGAGGACAACAATAAATAGGTACAAAATAGACCATAAACAACAGCTGGTCACTCAACAAACTAGCATAAAATGCCAAAAACCACATGCAAAGACCACAATAAAAATGCCTACAATGACAAAATGTGCCCATCCCATCAAACATGCGCAAATCCACACATGAGATGACAATCCTGCTAACATATCCATCTAAGGCCAAGGGTGTCGAATCCAAGACCATCTCCACACAAACCTCCACCCCGCATATTGTAGGTAATCCCTCTTGGTGGAGAGGCAAAGTGATCACTAATGACCAACCTCCAATTCATTCACACTTGGATATGCGACACGGCCAATGGAGACCCCAAAGTCCTACTGTCAACAGTCGCTCAAGAACCATCACAATTCGTGTCCTCAATTCTAAAGGGAATGTTGGATTGATCTATTGACCATCAATGGATTTTAATCCACAAGTCTATCTTGTCTCCATAGAGAGACATGAGGATGAGAGCTTAGTCCACATCTACGAGATGCCTCATCGTGTATGCAAGTCACTTCATAACCATTGTGACCAATGCTACTACCGCCCATCCAGATGTTTAGGAACATAACACTTCCCCCTTGGCAAAACAAATAGTGGACAATGGAACTACAAACCATGTGCCTCTCCTTGAGAACATCTTTCTCGTTCATGAGAATAATTGTTGTTCTCAACAATATCCTCAAGGGCGAAGTGAAAAAAACGACCCTACAATGAATGCACAAACTCCCAATTAGCCTCGGCCTCTAAGCAATTTTTCCACTTGACCAAATACTCGAGATAAACAATCCGATGGGATCATTTAGTCCTAAGGTCAAGAACCAATTCGGGTTCAAGGGAAACATAACAAGTAATATTCTCAAGCCACGGAACTTTCTCAATGGCAAGTAGCATTTGATACCAAAATAACTACTTGGCCAAGACCCAAGGCATTAGTCAAGTTAAGTTTAATACTAACCACAATCTTGCTATGTTGGATGATATATATTATGCATCCCAACTTGGGGTGAATCTACCTTATGTCCATCTATTTTACCCCATGCGAGAGTCACCTTCTTCACTACAACTATGGAGGATAGTGATGGCAAGAGTGATCTAGTGAGAGCTTTAGGTGAAGTACAAACTAATGGCCTCTATCTAATGACACTTCCTCTCACAACCGACCACTAAGGGGTCTAGTTACATCACATACATGGTTTCGCCTTGGCCAAACCTACGAGGAGCACCTTTCACACTATAAGCTAGGCTACCTTGGCTTCAATCCTCTTTATGAGTTAGAGGCACCAATTATTTGAGTGTTGTCTATGCATAAAACTGGCTGGCAACATGTGTCGAGCTTGGAAGCTAGGTAAACAATACCACATACTATTCCCACAACAATCTAGGGTAAAGGGGCCAATAGAGTGACATGCCCCAAAAGAAAAACACACCCCAGTCCAATTTAGTAACAATTTTGCTTTTTAGCCACATCATGTTATGATGCGAATTTCTTCATATTACAAATAAGCTTAATGTAAACTTTTTTATATCTTGGATTTTGTGACACTTTAAAATAATGCATCCTTGAGAGTCATTCGCTCCTCATTGTCACTCTTTTTTTAGCCCTTCATTTATAGCTAGGTCTACTTGATAAAACTATCAAAATGCCCCTTTTCTTTTGCCCCATATGATATATCTAGTTTGCCTATTACAAAACATTTATGTAACTCATTTGGGGGAAAAAAAAAAATTATAATGGGGGACTATTAGACAACACTCTCTTGGTCCCTTTACCCTATAGAACCAGGGAACCACTGCAATTGATTCACCTTGACTTGATTTATCACTCATCTATGCCATCAATTCATGGAGCATACTATTATTTCTTCATTGTAGATGATTATTACTGTTACATATGGGTGTACTCCAGGAAAAATATGAAGTGTGCACCCACTTTGTAGCTTGGGTACAATGAATGCAAAAACAGATAGGTGTTTGCGTAGGAACAACAAGGAGTGACCACACCAGCATGAGTTCCCTAAGTTCTTACAAGAGCCTAGCATTCAACACCAACTCAAGTAGAAAAAACGAGAAATTGCTATGAAGCAAAATCAGTTTTGCAAAGACTGTGGTGCAAGCTTTGTACGCAGAATGCCACAGCCATTTCTAAGCATTGAACGAGTAACTAAAAGCATCAACCTGTTACAGCTCCAATGAGAGAAAATATTTTGAGAGTTATGGCTAACCTTACATAAGCTCCAAAACGGTTGTACAGTGCTTCCTTCCTTCCTATAGCAAACTGCACCAATGCATCCATAATGTGCGATGCCAACTTTGAATCCTGACCTCCTTTCATGTCCTCTCTCTCATACAACATGCGATGACTGAGTGCACTAGCTTTGAGCATGGATATTTTGGAAGTGAGTTTCACAAGCACTTCGAGTAGCTCTGATGCAAGAGTTTCTGAAATAGATCAGGATAGATGTTAGGACCCTGACAATCCGCTATATTTTTACTTCGCATCATCCCCACTACTTAAGTCGTGAAACCCAAGTCTCATCGCATCACGTTATTACACATACCACACAGAGAAGACACGTCAACCGTGTGCAATAAATAAGTCATTCCGAAACTTGCCTTCTACTTGGGATTTCCTCAGAAAAACGAGAGAATATTCCACGATCTGGTGCACGGTACTGAGTGACAGTACTGTAGAGCAGGTGTTCTCCGGCCACTTAATTGCTGAGCCCGCACAATGGAAAAACTGGCTTCCGCAGGGGATAGACGAAGACAGCAGTGTAATTAAAGTCCGCACCACAGTTCTGCTCAACGAAGGCTGGAGCTGGACATCGAGATGAACCACAGCAAGCGCATAAGAAAACAAACCATACAAAGATTAATCAGAAAGAGGAAGAGAGCTCCTACCGTAGCTGCTGTATAGCCAAGCATAGCTAGGGCGCTGTCAGTTAAAGGGTCTTCATTTTCAAGCTGAAACAAGCCTAGGATAGCGCCCGACGA